>NW_024038194.1:0-220871 GCF_016077235.1 Cyprinodon tularosa
TCAGTCAGTCTGAGTTTAAGATAAAACAGATCATGTTCTTCACAGCACAGAATCACCAGTAACAGTATGTTATCTTCTTGTGTGAACAATACCTTTTATTAACTGATTCTAGTTCATCTTCTTTCTGTTTGAGCTCAGACCTGAAGAATAAATGTTTGAAAATCCTCAAGTGCATGTGTACTGCAACCCAGCTCATACAGAAACTGGGCAACAAAACTTAATATATTAAAACTAAATATTGACCACAACTTCTTCTGTCTGACAAAAGTCCAACTTAAAGGTATTAAAGAGGATTTTAATCAGACATTGAGTTTCAAGATTCTTCTAAAATGAATTAATTGATGGATGACATTCTTGCATTTATGGTATCCCCCCCCCCCAAAGAAATTAATCCATAATCTCTGGCAGTGGTGGGGCCTACAATACATTAGCAAATCCACTTTGCTTACTGTCGAAAGTGGATGGGCTACTTCTTTGTCAATCAAACATTTTGCGTACGTGCCGCCATGATGTTATTTACGTAGGCTCCAAGCGTAACTCATTCGCTGTTTAGCTAGCGGTCCTCCATTACGCGGAAGCAAAAAGAAGTACTCCTACGCTCGTTTGTTGCTGCGGCCTTTTTTGAGCTACAGTGGGGGAAATAAGTATTTGACCCCTTGCTGATTTTCGCAGGTTTGCCCACTTACAAAAAATGTAACAATCTAGAATTTTAATCATATGTATATTTTTAACAGTGAGAGACAGAATCCCAAAGAAAATTCCAGAAAATCACAGCATATGAATTTATTAAAATTGAAACCATCTGATGAGGAAAAACAAGTATATGACCCCCTGGACAAACAGCAAGTGTTCTGGCTCCTACAAGGCAGTTAGTCTTTCTTTAAGACACAGCCTCAATCCCAACCAATTTCTACATCAAATACACCTACCTCACCTCGTTACCTGTATAAAAGACACCTGTCAACACCCAAACAACCAGCATCCAACATCACCACCATGGGCAAGACCAAAGAGCTTTCTACGGACATCAGGGACAAGATTGTTGATCTGTACACGGCTGGGATGGGCTACAAGAGAATCGGAAAGCAACTTGGAGAGAAAAGATCAACTGTTGGTGCAGTTATCAGGAAATGGAAGAAGCACCACACCACCACCACCCTCCCTCGGTCTGGGCCTCCACACAAGATCTCACCTTGTGGGGTGTCCCTGATCATGCGAACGGTGAGGAATCATCCCAAAACCATAAGGGGGGAACTGATGAATCAACTGAAGGCAGCTGGGACTACAGTTACAAAATAAAAGGTTGGTAACACACTACGCTGTCATGGATTGAAATCCTGCAGCGCACGCAAGGTCCCCCTGCTAAAGAAGAAACATGTACAGGCCCGCATGAAGTTCGCCTTTCACCACCTGGACGACTCAGAAGAGGCCTGGAAGAAGGTGATGTGGTCAGATGAGACCACAATAGAACTTTTTGGCCTCAACTCGTCGTGTTTGGAGGGCAAAGAACACCGAGTACAACCCAAAGAACACCATCCCCACCGTCAAGCATGGTGGTGGCAACATCATGCTTTGGGGGTGCTTTTCAGCCAAGGGGACGGAACAACTCCATCGTATTGAGGGGAGGATGGACGGGGCCATGTATCGTGGAATTATGGACCAATATCTCCTTCCCTCAGTGAGAGAGCTGAAGATGGGTCGAGGATGGGTGTTTCAGCACGACAACGACCCTAAGCACACCGCCAAAGCAACAAAGGAGTGGCTGAAGAAGAAGCACATCAAGGTTCTGGAGTGGCCTCGCCAGTCTCCAGACCTGAATCCAATTGAAAATCTTTGGAGGGAGCTTAAAATTCGAGTTGCCAGGCCACAACCTCAGAACCTGAATGATTTGGAGGCTGTCTGCAGGGAGGAGTGGGCCAATATCCCTGCCGAAATGTGCACAAACCTTGTCACCAACTATAAAAACCATCTGCGCTGGCTAATAATGGCTTTTCTACAAAATATTACCATGCTGTTTGTCCAGGGGGTCAAATACTCGTTTTTCCTCATCAGGTGGTTATCAATTTTTATGAATTCATACAATGTGAATTTCTGGAATTTTCTTTGGGATTCTGTCTCTCACTGTTAGAATGTACAGATGATTAAAATAGTAGATTGTTGCATTCTTTGTAAGTGGGCAAACCTGCAAAATCAGCAAGGGGTCAAATACTTATTTCCTCCACTGTATTTGTTTAATCTTTTGTTTAAACTGGAGCATCAATGAGAAAAAATAATTATTACAAACCTAAACGGTAAAGAAAACATTTTGTCGAGGCTAAGGTAATTAGCAAGACGGTTAGCATTAGCTATGGGTATCGAGCATCTCTGAAGGTAAAAAACTGATTTATGTGATGATTTTCTCATCATGGAATATTTTTATTATAAATATGCTGGATTACCTTTAATGCATTGACCCTTACGGACAAATAGAATATAAACAATATAAAGATTGGATTTATAATACGGCCTCAGGATCGCTTCAAAGGTAGGAAGTCTGAGCTTTATTCTAGAAATTCTGTTTTAACAAGCTACTATATCTTCATCAATTGTGCTTTGGTGCTCATGGTGTCCATAAAATGAACTTGGTGGTTGAATTGTGGAAAATCGAAGCTTTCTAAGGATGTATAACATGTTTAGATTGGTAAATGTTTAACCAGGGTTATTTTCTAGCCTACTGCTGTAAATAAACCAATCGGAGCGTGGTTGTTGTGGCAGACAGGTATTTCTCAGCTTTTATCTGTCTACCTACCTACCTACCTACCTACCTACCTACCTACCTACCTACCTACCATCCATCCATCCATCCATCCATCCATCCATCCATCCATCCATCCATCCATCCATCGTCCTCCGATTATTCGGGGTCGGGTCGCGGGGGCAGCATCTTAAGAAGGGAGCCCCAGACTTCCCTCTCCCAATCCACTTCTTCTAGCCACTCTGGAGGAACCCCAAGGCGTTCCCAGGCCAGCCAAGAAACATAGTCTCTCCAGAGTGTCCTGGGTCTTCCCAGGGGCCTCCCCCCGGTGGCACGGGCCCGGAACACCTCACCAGGGAGGCGTCCAGGAGGCATCCTGAGCAGATGCCCGAGCCACCTTAACTGGCTCCTCTTGACGTGGAGGAGCAGCGGCTCTACTCCGAGTCCCTCCCGGATGACAGAGCTTCTCAACCTATCTCTAAGGGAGAGCCCAGCCATCCTACGGAGGAAATCCATTTCGGCCACTTATATCCGCAATCTCGTTCTTTCGGTCATGACCCAGAGTTCATGACCATAGATGAGGGTAGGAACGTAGATCGACCGCTAAATCGAGAGCTTTGCTTTTTGACTCAGCTCTCCCTTCACCACGACGGACCGGTACAGCGCCCGCTTCACGGCAGAAGCTGCGCCAATCCGGCTGTCGATCTCCCGCTCCCTTCTTCCCTCATTCCTGAACAAGATCCCGAGATACTTAAACTCCTCCACTTGGGGCAGGACACCCCCCCCCTGACCCGGAGAAGGCACTCTACCCTTTTCCCGCTCAAGACCATGGCCTCGGATTTGGAGGCACTGATCCTCATCCCGGCCGCTTCACACTCGGCTGTGAACCGATCCAGCGAGAGCTGCAGATCATGACCTGATGAAGCCAATAGGACCACATCATCTGCAAAAAGCAGAGACGCAATCCTAAGGCCACCAAAACGGATCCCCTCAACACCTTGGCTGCGCCTAGAAATTCTGTCCATGAAGGTAATGAACAGAATCGGTGACAAAGGGCAGCCCTTTCAGAGTCCAACTCTCACCTGAAACGAGCCCGACTTACTTCCGGCAATGCGTTCAACATCCAGGAGCTTGGATTCTAACTCTGACACCCTCACCTCCAAAGCTACAAAAATACAACACTTATCACGCATTCCATTATCACTATAGGAGGCAGAGGAATAACTGAACATCTGACACAGAGAACAGGAGAGAGGAGAGGAAGAAGGAAGAGTTGGAAAAGCGTCAAGGGACGGAAAGTGAGGAGCCATAGCTTTGCTGAGCTAGCCTAGGCACCCTCTAGGATGTCCTGAACCCCATCTGCTAAGTTCTACTCTATTTATGGAAAGGGAAACATGCAGCTATTGGAGACATTTCCCAGATTCACAACTCTGTTTGGTTGGAGGAAGAGGAGGTGCATGTACACCAATTTTTGTTATGAGATTGCCCGGCTGAAGACATAAAAGTTTATGCTGTGATTTGCGTGAACGTAGGCGATAAGCCAGCTTGTTGTATCGTCTAGGTGGCTATGCCGGAGACTCCTCATCTACCACAATTTGTAGAAAGTGGAAGATATACAGGTCATTGTGAACAACACCATTGTTGATGACATTTTGGTATACCACAATGACCCTCAGAAATTAAGTAAAATCTTGAGGCTATTTCAGCAACTGGGGGATTCTACCTTGAGCCTACCTTGAGCTGCGAACTGGCCAAAGGAAGTGGCTGTCATGGTTTTTCGATCTTGTGTTCTAGGTATTTTTGATGAAATAAATTATTTAAATATTTCCTGTTTACCCTCTTCTGTCAGTCTCCTTTTCCCTAGCTCCTTTCTTGCCTCTGTTCAAACCTGCTTCAAATCTGCTAATTAGCCTGGTCTTTGTTTCTCTGTCCCATTTATTCTCCTCCTGTTCAGTCACTCTTTGCTGGTTTGTCATCATTCTTTGTCCCATTATTGTTGTGAGTATTCCTGGTTTTCAGCATTTTTGGATTTTAGTGGATTTATATTTTGGGATTTTTGCTTGTGTTACCCCTTTTGTTATTAAACATTCAAGTAAGCACCTTAAGCTTTTGTGTCTGCATTTGGGTCCTGTCAAACCTCCACCCCCACTGTAACAGAGGCAAGGCAATATACCCCCTTAGCCAGAGACTATTATGTTGCCCAACCAGTTGCAAGATGAGGTAGCTAAGGCCCTAGGTGTAGGGTACCACATCGGGGAAGGTAAGCTGTTCCTTACGGTGGCCATCAATTTCTCCTTTAGGAAAAATAAAGATTCACACAGGACTCAAACTAATTGTGGAGGACAAAAAGAAGAGGATGCCAGATGCTCTCACCCACCGTATGCTACTAGGGCAGGTAGCAGGACTTTATGAGCCCTTCGGTTTAGCCACTCCACTGAGCTTTTCAGGAGGCAGGGACTTCAAGGATATGTGGGATATGCCGCTATCCAGTGCACTACGGTAAAAAGCAATTGAGCTTTTTAAAGAGTACATGCAACCTAATAATATCACTTTCCCCAGGAGTATTACACCCACCTTTGGTTGGGCAAGCTCTGGGGGATCACCTTTTCCGATGGGAGCTGTGACTACTTTCAAGCTGTTCTCTATCAAAAGGGAGAGTTATGGGATCCAGACTTTCTTCTCTAGGTGGGTGATATACAGAAGGCTCGGCCTGTCATGGATTTGTGCTCAGTAGTCAGTACAATGTGGCTGATTCACTCATCAGAGGGTGTTCCCAAAACACCTTGGAACTAATTCCCAAAGGCAGAGAGGCCCTGGGTTCGTAACCAAACCGGTGGTAGCATGGCCTATAAAGTCAACTGCAGAGGTGGCCTCTAGAGCCAGGGATACTGTGAGCAGACTTCAGAGCATAGGACAGCTTTTTCTGCTGGCATGACAAGGAGACAAGTAGAGTCACCTACTCCAGACAGGCTCCAACAGTGAGACCGTGGTACCTTCAGTCTCATCTAAAGCTTTTAGCATGAGGAAGTTTTGGGGTTTAATTATCATAAGTCAGATTGGTTGAACATGGTTCAACACAATAACTAAGCTTTGTGGGGCTATTGGGTATGTCCGTAGGGCTCACCAATTCTGGTTACTTGGCAGGGTTCAAACTGATGAGCAAGAATAGTGGGAGGCAGTGCTCAGTATAATTCAATTCAGTTTATTTATATTGTGCCAATTCACAACACACGTCACCTCAAGGCACTTTACAGTTCAACCAGGAAATACAGTCAAATTGATTCAATGTTTTCTATCTAAGTAAAACCAGTTGATTGCATCGACTCATTGACTCAAATGCAATCACTCACACTAAGCATGCTTGTAGCGACAGTGGAGAGGAAAAACTCCCTTTTATCAGGAAGAAACCTCCAGCAGAACCAGGCTCGGTGTGAGTGGTCATCTGCCAAGGCTGACTAGGCTGAGTGTGAGCGGCCATCTGCCAAGGCTGACTGGGGTTCAAAAAGACAGAAGCAGTGATACAAAAAGCAGCTGTAAAAGGCGGCCCCGTCCAGGAAACACACAGCCATGCAGACAAGCTCCAAGCCAGCTCCCATGTCAGAGGGTGAAGAGAGAACATCCAGCCAGTCACGGTCAGAGAAACAGGACTACACTGGAAAACAGGCTGATCTCCAGCATCTATAAACAAAGGTGTTGATGGCAGCAGCACAGCTGATATTTCTCTCCAGGATGGAGCCAAAGCCAAACAGTAACAGACCAGATGAAGCTACTATGAGAAAAGGCAGAGAGAGCAGAAGGTTAGAGATTGAACTAACAGATTCTGCAGAGTGGGAGAAAGCTCACAGCTCAAACAGGTGTAACTTTCCCCACAAAAACTCTCAACCATCTGGTTTTGTGCAGACACAAAGCATCAGGCCCCATATTTTGCTATGGTCAGGTCCAGACAGTTCATAGGAAGAGACTTGGGGTTCCTTCCCACAAAGAGCAGTTGAGCAGCCTCCTCGCCAGTAAAACTCATTGTCCTAACCATGAAGGCTTTGCTGACACCCTCCTTCAAATGATAAGAAGAGCCTGGGTAATACAAGGTCCTAGAGTTGCTTGCAATGAAATTGGCAGGTGTAAATTGCCGAAAGCACAGAGCTAAACTATGTACCCAGGTAGTTGGCAACCTCTCCCGGAATGGACAAGACCTGCAACTTCTTTTGAGCACACAACACTTGATCTGATGGGCCATATACGGTTAGGGGCTTAGAGCAGTGGCGAACAAAGAAAAATTCTCGTGTGTAGCAGACATGTTCACAAGTCATTTTTTGCAAGTCCAAGTCAAGTCTCAAGTCTTGAGTAGGCCTGTCGCAATAATCAATTAATCGCACAAAAAATTCGAATCACTTGATTAATTAAAGAAAGTGCAATAATTTTCGTGCTTGCTTGTTTCTCCTTGTGTTTTCATCTCCGTCACTGAGACGGTATAGCTTAAAGGTCACTATTATATCTATGGAATGATCATTATCTTGAACTGCTAAATGAAAAATACAATTAAAAAAAGCACACACGCAAAAAAAAATTCCAGATAAATTTTGCATTTTTAGTTTTTTTTCTTTAAAAAAAAACTATTTTCCTACAGTATTTACCTGACGTTTGTGGTTACAACTTTTTCTAGTTTTAGCAGTAAATGTCTGCTCTTTTATTTTTAAGTGAAAATGAGGACTGTGGGAAAAAAACAATCACAATCCTGCTTTTTATCAATACATATGAGGTTAGCAACTACAAGAGATAAAGAAAAACCCTAAACAAACAGCAGGACAATAACAATACTTTTATAAAAGAAAGATTGTGGCAATAACTTTTTGTAACTTAATGACTTGGCGGGCAGTATTTTTAATTCAATTCAGTTTATTTATTTATCGTCAATTTACAACATTATTCACAACATATTTCTCCTCTACCACTGCCATGAAGCTTTTAAAGCTGGGCTTGTCAATCAAAGACAAGGGGAGGTTGCATGAAATAATAAGGTCCTGAATTATTGCCTTATGTCTGTGATGTCCCTGGCTGTACACCTGCACTGCACTGTGGCTGATAAAATTAGATGTGGTGGACCAAGCATCGTGTATTTTTTTCTAAAGAAGCTGCAGTTTGCTGCTCTTTTATTCCCGCCTTATGTAAAGTTTTTGTAGCCAAAGGTTATTATGAACGGTGCCACCGAAACAGGGGGGGTAATCCTCGCTTTCATATCTGTATGGGTTGCATGCATGCATGCGCACGGGCATATATGTCCCGTACTGTTGCGTCAGTGACGTCAGTGTGTTGCACAGAGAAAAATATGATTTATGTTTTTTTTTTATTTTAATGTTAGTTTTATGCTTTGCATGTTTGGAGAGGAAGATATGATTTGTTTTTCTTTGTATTTTCTTCTTGAGCTTTGCATGTTTTGATGTTTCTTTTTTATATGATTGTTTTCCTTTATTTTAGACTTTTGAATTTGTCCTGCATGTTGGGTTGTTTTGGTTTGTTTTTCCCTTGTGACAATCCATGCGCACTGGACTGAAGTAGTTGTCTGAGGAGGCGGAGTGCATTAATTGCGCTGCGTAATTGCTGCGCTCAGGTGTGAGCAAGGGCTGATTAAAGCCGACATAAAAGGAGTCTGAAGGAAAGGAGAAGGAGAACGGAATCTGCAGGTGACAGAGACGGACGCGCTGCCGGGGGAGAGGCAGGCGGGGGCACAGATGGCCCAATAAGGAGTATTAGGACAGAGGAGGAAGCTCGCCTGTAATTTAGCTCACCTGTGGAACTGTGCTGGAGGGCCACAGAGTCAGCTGTGGATCAGCCAGTGGGTGCTCCAGGCCGATCACTCGCACCAGAAGCAGCATAACAAGCGGAGCCCAACTTCCAGCCTCTGATTTTTAAGGAAAACTCTTGAATTTTAGGTTTTATCAGAAGAAAAGGACTGTTTTATTATGCCACTTTTGCTGTGGCTTTTTGTATAAATAAAACACTTGAACTTGAGCGCTTCACGGTTTGGGTCTTTGAGTTGTTTGCTCCCCCTTGTGTCAACGACTGAGTGTGGGGCCATACTGGCCACAAGTGCTACTTTTTTTTTTTTTTAACCTCTTCTGTGTGCGGGTAAGGCGAGCGGCGATCAGTCACGTTAGTAAAACAAACACTTGAATATGTGTTTTTACACTGGAATAATATATTGTTCACAAGTCGGAAATCACGAGTCTCAGTCGAGTCTGAAGTCATTAAATATGCAACTTAAGTGCGACTCGAGTACGAGTCACAAACTCGAGTCCCCATCTCTGGTGTGTAGTCTTTAGTTGTATGGCCTCAAGACCAGTAAATGAAGATTTAATTGAAGAAATGTCAACTGAGGGCTTTCTCACAACATGCCAGCAATTTACCACCCCGAGTGGCCATGCTCAAAAGCTATAGTCTGAGCAGAGCACTAATTTTGTAGGGACCAGCACTCTTGGAACTCTAGAGTTTCATGGCGGACATCGACAAAGACAGAATCCAAACAAGGGCAGCTCTGGCTGGAACCAATTGATTGTGGGAGTTTAACCCAACAGACTCACCACTACGAAATGGAGCAGTGGAGGTGGCTGTCGGTTTAATGAAGAGGTAATATGGCAGTGTTGGGTTGGAAGGTAACCTTACCACCATGGAGTTTCAACCCTTCTCTACCTGGCCACCAACCTCTCAGATGAGAGACCGATGGGGCAAGAGTTCAGGTTCAACTGGATTCTGTTGATGTTGTGATGCCAAACACTTTGTTGCTGGGTCAAGCAGGGCCTAGAGGAGACTACCTTAATTTTGAGTTCCCGGCCTATTCTTTCAGTCATCTGCGTGCAGTCCAGGTGGAGGTGGATAAGTTCGGGAAACAGTGGAGTCACTTGGCAACTGTTTGTCCGGCAAAAGTGGCATACTGCAACCAGGAACATCACTGTCAAGGACCTGGTCTGGGTGGCAGACCAAAATGCCCTCTCAGGTCGATTTTTACTTGGTTGTGTTGAGGAAATGCAGATTGACGTCAAAGGGAAGACTTATCACAACCACACCATGAATCTGGCTCAGTAAAAGAAGGACATGGGAACTTGTCTGTCCCCAGGGATGTGAGAAGACTTGTGGTGAAGACAGTGGAAGACGAAGAGCAGTTTTGCCCGTGTCCCTTAGTACTTAAAAGGTGCTGTATATATATTGGACTTTTTTGTGTATAATGGTTCTTTAACTTGGTTACCTAAAAGGTTTTGCATGCCTTGTGTGTTTTCATAATAGCTGTGTCATCCTTAGCAAATTGCACAGAGCCCAAATGGGAGGTGTGTGAATTTCTCTGTTAAAAGGCATTCACGCTTTGGATATGAGGATTATTTTTAGTCTTTATTATTTTGGGGCAGATGAAGGATTTACATATCAATCCACGTGTGTGCTCGCTTCTAAGAATGTCTATTGTACAGATTTCGCTGTTTGACTGTTGAAGATGAGCTGTTAATTACCTGACAAGAAAATGGTACTGTGCTAGTTCCGTTTGCCAGGCATGTGTGTTGGTAAGTTTGTAGAAAAAAACACACAAAGACAGTAACCAGAGTCCAAGTCTGAGTGAGACCAGGGCTGTCAACTCTAATCCATTGGGAGTGAGACTCACCCATCTCAGTGTCTTCATACACTCTCATTCCATATTCCCAGTTTCTCACACTAAAAAATGACACACACTAAAACTCAAAAATACCATTGTGATCAAAGTCCAGTCAGCATTTTTAATACAACCTTAGTGCTATCACACAAGGACATGCCGGGTTCAGATCCAGTCCGTATTCCCATCCATTCACAGTGTCAGATATTGAAAAAAAGACTTTTTTATCTTACCTCATCTGGACTAGGATAATTCTCTTTTTAAATTAATAAAGATTTTAAGCAAGCTAGTACTTGAGTAAATATAAATGAAAAATACAGCAGCTAGTTTAAATTATTGCTGTGGAGACTGAGTGTAGGGTCACATCAAATGGTTTGTTTTCAGTTTACCTGGTGCTTTTTTAGTCCCAGTTTTAGTCCATGTTCTGCTCAAAAGTTAAATAAATATTGCTCAGCCTAGTTTAATAATCTCTTGGCATTTAGGAGTAATTAAACCAACCAAGTTTTCAGGTTTGCCTCTCAAACCCATAGAAAAATAACCATTGCAATTTATTTTTCAAAAGATCAGCCACCCAAGAAAAGACCAACCGCACCCAGAGAGGATGTGCAGAATAACTCCGTTATCCTGGATTGAAAGAGGAGAAACCAGGAGATATTCTTCTTTTGTTATTACTTATCTTATTAATTTATCTTTATTTTGGTCCATTGAATATATTTAAAAACGTAATTTCCATCACACTTTCCAAACTGAAACATCCAGAGAAGTGCCGTCTCCTGTCATGGTGATTTTTAATATAATCTACAGCCTACTAGAAGGTCTGAAATGTTTAGCCATTTTGTCATTTGTATGAAAAGCTAATAACATAATAAATGAAGCTTTTGAATCCTTAGCCTATTACCAAATTCATACACAGTGTAGTTTGCATAGGTTTCGACTGCACTGGTTCCTGTATCAGTGCCAGTAATCCACTAATACTTTATTAGTTCCCCATTATTAAATTTACTTGAACTGCAGAGAATAGTTAATGAACAAAGTTGTGAAATTCTTAGTTTATAGTATATTTAAGATGCAATTATTTAAGTAGGGCCCATTCTGCTTTACTTCAATTCTCTAAATTCACCAGAATGTAGAAAATAATGTATATTGTGAGAAAAATGTTCCACATAACTACAGATCACTTATTGTTACTCAGTAATATTTACTGTGCTATTAAAATTCCCCATTTTGCCACTTTGTTTCAGTTAATCCTCTAAAAATCGCCAAACTATAGCTGCACCTGTCCTCATCTAACTCTGACAGGGTTTCCTGTCCAAACTATTTCAAAATCTTACAACAAGGTTTGCTGAAAAGTTTGCAGCCCTGTGAGACACTGTTTTCATCAGTCAAGTCTACTTCTTACAGTGAATAATATTAAGCCAAAGGGATTGCTTTAATAAATCAGCACAATAATATATTAAATAATTTAATAGTTTATGCACCATTCTAGTGTTATTGTAACCTGACTCCGCCAGATGGATTTGCTCCGCATATCCATCAGGAAACCTTCCGTTGAAGTAATTTTGGGAAGGGGCGAAAATACTGGTTAGCTGATTGGCCTATGTTGGTGATAGACGGGCCAAATAAACCAATCAGATCAACGAAGCATATGACGTACTAACAGAGCGACGACGAAGAGGAGCCAATTGATAGATCAAACTCTTGCCGAAACCAGTCGGGAGAAGAGCAAAAACATCTTTTCCTCTGAGAAAAGCCTCCAGAGCAGTGTTTTGCTCTTCTTTCAGTGAAGAAATACTCTGTAAACTTGCTCGATAGCTACGCTAACGCTAGTTTCATCGGCAGAAGCTGCCATGTTCTTTAGACTGACCTGTCACACCTCATTCCGCCTCAAAGCCAACGCTGATTGGACGTTCGTTTGGTGAACGGCTCCAAATTTTCTTTAACGGAGAGTAGCCAGACTGATCTGTGAGTGAAATCTTGAAAGCTCGCGAGATCAGGATGGTCTCACCAGGCTAGTGTTATTGACCCTTTCACAACACCTACCACTATGGTTGTGAAACAAGCATTTTTCATTTACTATTTAGAAACTAAAAGTGGATATACGACAAAATTTACAGTCTGGCTCTTCAGATCCCTTTTAAAGGTAAAAGACTTGGACCTGTGTCTAATTTATGAAGTCAGAGGACTTCAAGGTACTTCTCACAGCAACCAGTCATTCACCCATTTATATACCGATGGTGGTAGGCTACATTGGAGGCTGACAGAATTGATGTTGCCACTGACTGAGCCTTGTGGCCAACACCAGCAAAGGGTCTTGCTCAAGGACACAATGGCAAATTGACTGATACAGACAGAGGGGGTTCAAACTGGTTACAGGACAAATCCTTACCACATTAGCCACAAATTTGTTAGGTTTGTTTGTAATTTTGTCATAAATGTGGAAAACGTCATACAAAGTAGCCATGTGCTTCCTGTCTTCAAGCAGCTGCTGGACCACTCTTGGGTTCCTAGTCATATCAAAGCTAACTGGATGTCTGTTTGGTGCATTTTGATTTCTCTGCTAAAGGGAGGCTTTGGAGTAGATCTACTGCAACGTCTCCAAGGCACACAAAGCAATCCTTGTGACCCAAAAAAGCCTAAATCGGTTCTTTTTTCAATATATTGGGCTGATCCAATCAAAAGTTTCTCTCTGTTAAGAGTCAGTTAATCTGAGTCCCCATCTTTGACAAAGTCTAAATGAGAGGGAAGTAGATTGCCAAACAGGAAGAGCAGCAAGGTGGAAACTGAAAGCAAAGGAGGAACATTTCCCTGAATATATCCATGAAAACTTTATCAATATTGCTGGATAAATGTGTATCCTCCCTCTTCCATATACTTACATACATGTAGGTCAAACCTCATGGTGGCTTGTGAGAATGAGGTAATTTTTTTGGAAAACATGTCCAAATGCCAGTTAGCAGAATGAAATAAAAGTTTAATAATTAGGGTTTCAGCTTACCTTGTGTTGTTTTTTGTCCCATTTTTACAGCAACTATAAGGAAAAACAAACACATTAATAAGAAGGTGAAAACACAGATATATAAAAAAGCACAAATGTATGTTGTATGGATTCATATTTCTTCCTTGGCCTGATAAAATGTTAGTGCGCGGTTCTTTCTTTCAGAATAATGGTGATGAGTTAGAAGCTATTGTTCCATTCTTTATGCTGAGACGTAGGGAAAGGAAGGAGGCAGTGGCGGCCGGCCCATAGGGGGCGCTGGGGCACCGCCCTCCCTGATCAGAAGAGAGAAACGTAAAATATATTTTTAGAAATTAACTCATAAATGTCAGTTTTACTCTCTAGACTGTGTACCTATAAGCAAAACAAATTATATAAACTACATTTCCCTACCTACTGTCATTAATTTGTGGATTTCCACAGACAGACTCCTACCGTCTCTGTTCTGGGGGCTCTGATAAGACTGACCCACATTTGCAGAGAATCTGTCAATCATGTACTATTGCTTGGTGAATTTAATGGCCAATCAGCGTCTCAGAACTTTATGGTCTTGGGGCGCTGAAAATACTGCGCTTTAACAGGCTTCTGAACCCAAGCGCAGGTGCAGACAATTAAAGGGAAGATGGCGAACGTAACGAACGAGATGCAGCTTCCACCAAATTCGGTGAGATCCTTATTTATCTACCCGTTTGCCAGAAGAACATCCCTGTTGTAGAATATTTCATGTCATGGTTATTGTGACTGTGACGAATCCACCTCGTCGCTTAAAACAACCTCTCTAACTTTGCGCGCCACACACCTATTCCTGTTATACTGTGTTTGTGAGGACCAATACACTCGCGCTGAGCCCAGTAGCTCCATTAACTTAACCCTATACTGCACGCATTATGATGCAATCATGGAAAAAAATGTTACAGTGTTTTTTTTAACTAAGAATGGTCTCAAAAGAGCATTTCTATCTTTTTTTTGAAAAAAAATGTTTTGGGGGGGTTATTTTGGGTTTGTTGCCATACGGCAACATTGTGCGATAAAGGAACGAGCCATTGTGAAACATTCCCAAATGTTCCCAAGATTAATGAATGATTAGAGTCATGTTCTTTATAAATCAACTGTTTTATTATTTCATATAATCACTGATTTCATTCATACATTCACAAAACAGAAACTGAATTCATTTCTGCCATATATAACTTTTGGGGCAATGCAAAATGTACATGGTAAAAAACAAAACTCTCAAACGTCACCATGTCATGATATGAGGAAACAAATGAATGTGCAGTATGTACTTCATTGCTGCCATACATAACTTTGTTTCCTGTCTTTCATTACTGGACGAACTGATTAATCCAGGTGTGTCTGGCCAGTTACTTAGGTCATACACACCTGGATTAATCAGTGCATCCAATCATGAAAGACAGGAAACAAAGGAGCTGCCT
The DNA here is from genome assembly GCF_016077235.1 of Cyprinodon tularosa. Classification (NCBI taxonomy): domain Eukaryota; kingdom Metazoa; phylum Chordata; class Actinopteri; order Cyprinodontiformes; family Cyprinodontidae; genus Cyprinodon; species Cyprinodon tularosa. Next base: position 14,796 of record NW_024038194.1, read on the forward strand.
TAAATTGAGGAAGTAGTGGAGCTGTGAATAGAGCCTATTGCAACCTGTACTCTGGTTCGGGCCTCTCTTCTTCTGGCATTCCCATAAAAAAATCCTGGGTTCACACACAAGCTGTTCCTGGTTACCTGCTGGCGTATTGAGGGTGCACACTTAATATTTCAGTGGGGTTAGCCGTGTGTGTTGGGGTGTGTGTACGTGTGTGTTGTGTGTGTGTGTGTGTGTGTGTGTGTGGGTATGTGGGGGGTGTGTGTGTGTACATGTTTATGCTATGGGGACTTGTCATCTTCAGTCTGGCTGCATCTTTGCTGGGTTCAAACTCAGTTTGGTGTAATTGAATAAGTCAATGAATCTGTGTAAAAGAATTAAGTTGTAAAAATTATTTGTTTTTGTATATCAATTGTTTATGGAGGTAATATATGGACAAAACTGATTAATGAGAAGAAATCAGAAATAAGAGAGCCTGAGGGGAGGGGCTTAAACTAATGAGGGCTGTGGGAAGAAGAGCGGCCATTTCTGTTTTCTGTTTCTTTGTTCCATTGCTGGTAACTGGAGGGAGGCTGAGGCCCAGAGGATCTTGTACATGTTTAGTTTCTTTTGCACCCTGTTTTGAGTTTTTGAGCTCAATAAATCACCAACACCGGTAACCCGACTGAGCCTGGATTCTTGGAGGCCAAAGAACCCCGTCACAGTGACCCAAATCATCACTGTTACTGTTATTATATAGTAAATGAAATCATTACTGTTAAATTGTATGTATTGTCCAATTGTTTATTTGAATTCTTATTCCGGATTAGTTGGAGACATACACTAGGCTATATCAGCCCACCAAAAATATTTTTCACCAGCCGCCACTGGAAGGAGGTTTGAAAAGGAGTTTCCTCCCTGGTTTAGATAAGAGAGAAACAGATAAACAGGTCCTTATTGTGTTTAAGATCCACCCGTCCTGTCTCTGGTGTGAACGGGAAACAGTCATCTGAAATGTTTATCTGAACATATATTTATGTCTTTTGATGAAGTGTTTCTCTTGGGAAGACTAAATGTTCGTGTGTAAGTCTTTATAATGCAAAGGTGGGGCAGGACCTAGTCAGAGCTACACTGGGAGCTGTACGCAGCTGTCTCGTGTAGTTCTCCTCTGCAGACTAAAATAAAACTTTTTCTTCCTTGCATATCAACTCTCAGTGCTAATTTTTACTCCACAGTTGTTAAAAAAATATACAGCTGTTGACTTTGTCAATCTAGTACATTTTAAAATAATGTACTCTCTCTCTCACATAAACCAAGTGTTGCGATACATTGTTACAAACCACCAGAACTACTCCGCTCTGAAGACACACCCCTCCGGCTAAGGTTTAAAAACCTCTGCCTCTATATCGATGCGATAAACCGCTCTGCTCTACCTCTCTATCAATGTGATAAACCGCTCTGCTCTGCCTCTCTATCAATGTGATAAACCGCTCTGCTCTACCTCTCTATCAATGTGATAAACCGCTCTGCTCTGCCTCTCTATCAATGTGATAAACCGCTCTGCTCTGCCTCTCTATCAATGTGATAAACCGCTCTGCTCTACCTCTCTATCAATGTGATAAACCGCTCTGCTCTACCTCTCTATCAATGTGATAAACCGCTCTGCTCTACCTCTCTATCAATGTGATAAACCGCTCTGCTCTACCTCTCTATCAATGCGATAAACCGCTCTGCTCTACCTCTCTATCAATGTGATAAACCGCTCTGCTCTGCCTCTCTATCAATGTGATAAACCGCTCTGCTCTACCTCTCTATCAATGTGATAAACCGCTCTGCTCTACCTCTCTATCAATGTGATAAACCGCTCTGCTCTGCCTCTCTATCAATGTGATAAACCGCTCTGCTCTACCTCTCTATCAATGTGATAAACCGCTCTGCTCTACCTCTCTATCAATGCGATAAACCGCTCTGCTCTACCTCTCTATCAATGCGATAAACCGCTCTGCTCTACCTCTCTATCAATGTGATAAACCGCTCTGCTCTACCTCTCTATCAATGTGATAAACCGCTCTGCTCTACCTCTCTATCAATGTGATAAACCGCTCTGCTCTGCCTCTCTATCAATGCGATAAACCGCTCTGCTCTACCTCTCTATCAATGTGATAAACCGCTCTGCTCTACCTCTCTATCAATGTGATAAACCACTCTGCTCTGCCTCTCTATCAATACGATAAACCGCTCTGCTCTGCCTCTCTATCAATGTGATAAACCGCTCTGCTCTGCCTCTCTATCAATGCGATAAACCGCTCTGCTCTACCTCTCTATCAATGTGATAAACCGCTCTGCTCTGCCTCTCTATCAATGCGATAAACCGCTCTGCTCTACCTCTCTATCAATGTGATAAACCGCTCTGCTCTGCCTCTCTATCAATGCGATAAACCGCTCTGCTCTGCCTCTCTATCAATGCGATAAACCGCTCTGCTCTGCCTCTCTATCAATGTGATAAACCGTTCTGCTCTACCTCTCTATCAATGCGATAAACCGCTCTGCTCTGCCTCTCCATCAATGCGATAAACCGCTCTGCTCTACCTCTCTATCAATGCGATAAACCGCTCTGCTCTGCCTCTCTATCAATGCGATAAACCGCTCTGCTCTGCCTCTCCATCAATGCGATAAACCGCTCTGCTCTACCTCTCTATCAATGCGATAAACCGCTCTGCTCTACCTCTCTATCAATGCGATAAACCGCTCTGCTCTACCTCTCTATCAATGCGATAAACCGCTCTGCTCTGCCTCTCTATCAATGCGATAAACCGCTCTGCTCTGCCTCTCTATCAATGCGATAAACCGCTCTGCTCTGCCTCTCTATCAATGCGATAAACCGCTCTGCTCTGCCTCTCTATCAATGCGATAAACCGCTCTGCTCTGCCTCTCTATCAATGTGATAAACCGCTCTGCTCTGCCTCTCTATCAATGCGATAAACCGCTCTGCTCTGCCTCTCTATCAATGTGATAAACCGTTCTGCTCTACCTCTCTATCAATGCGATAAACCGCTCTGCTCTGCCTCTCTATCAATGTGATAAACCGCTCTGCTCTACCTCTCTATCAATGCGATAAACCGCTCTGCTCTACCTCTCTATCAATGTGATAAACCGTTCTGCTCTACCTCTCTATCAATGTGATAAACCGTTCTGCTCTACCTCTCTATCAATGTGATAAACCGTTCTGCTCTACCTCTCTATCAATGTGATAAACCGTTCTGCTCTACCTCTCTATCAATGTGATAAACCGTTCTGCTCTACCTCTCTATCAATGTGATAAACCGCTCTGCTCTACCTCTCTATCAATGTGATAAACCGTTCTGCTCTACCTCTCTATCAATGCGATAAACCGCTCTGCTCTGCCTCTCTATCAATGTGATAAACCGCTCTGCTCTACCTCTCTATCAATGTGATAAACCGCTCTGCTCTACCTCTCTATCAATGTGATAAACCGCTCTGCTCTGCCTCTCCATCAATGCGATAAACCGCTCTGCTCTACCTCTCTATCAATGTGATAAACCGCTCTGCTCTGCCTCTCTATCAATGTGATAAACCGCTCTGCTCTGCCTCTCTATCAATGTGATAAACCGTTCTGCTCTGCCTCTCTATCAATGTGATAAACCGCTCTGCTCTGCCTCTCTATCAATGCGATAAACCGCTCTGCTCTGCCTCTCTATCAATGTGATAAACCGTTCTGCTCTACCTCTCTATCAATGCGATAAACCGCTCTGCTCTGCCTCTCCATCAATGCGATAAACCGCTCTGCTCTACCTCTCTATCAATGCGATAAACCGCTCTGCTCTACCTCTCTATCAATGCGATAAACCGCTCTGCTCTACCTCTCTATCAATGCGATAAACCGCTCTGCTCTACCTCTCTATCAATGCGATAAACCGCTCTGCTCTACCTCTCTATCAATGTGATAAACCGCTCTGCTCTGCCTCTCTATCAATGTGATAAACCGCTCTGCTCTGCCTCTCTATCAATGTGATAAACCGCTCTGCTCTGCCTCTCTATCAATGCGATAAACCGCTCTGCTCTACCTCTCTATCAATGCGATAAACCGCTCTGCTCTACCTCTCTATCAATGTGATAAACCGCTCTGCTCTGCCTCTCTATCAATGCGATAAACCGCTCTGCTCTACCTCTCTATCAATGTGATAAACCGCTCTGCTCTGCCTCTCTATCAATGTGATAAACCGCTCTGCTCTGCCTCTCTATCAATGCGATAAACCGCTCTGCTCTGCCTCTCTATCAATGCGATAAACCGCTCTGCTCTACCTCTCTATCAATGTGATAAACCGCTCTGCTCTGCCTCTCTATCAATGCGATAAACCGCTCTGCTCTGCCTCTCTATCAATGTGATAAACCGTTCTGCTCTACCTCTCTATCAATGCGATAAACCGCTCTGCTCTGCCTCTCCATCAATGCGATAAACCGTTCTGCTCTACCTCTCTATCAATGTGATAAACCGCTCTGCTCTGCCTCTCTATCAATGCGATAAACCGCTCTGCTCTGCCTCTCTATCAATGCGATAAACCGCTCTGCTCTGCCTCTCTATCAATGCGATAAACCGCTCTGCTCTACCTCTCTATCAATGCGATAAACCGCTCTGCTCTGCCTCTCTATCAATGTGATAAACCGTTCTGCTCTACCTCTCTATCAATGCGATAAACCGCTCTGCTCTGCCTCTCCATCAATGCGATAAACCGCTCTGCTCTACCTCTCTATCAATGCGATAAACCGCTCTGCTCTGCCTCTCTATCAATGTGATAAACCGCTCTGCTCTACCTCTCTATCAATGCGATAAACCGCTCTGCTCTGCCTCTCCATCAATGCGATAAACCGCTCTGCTCTACCTCTCTATCAATGCGATAAACCGCTCTGCTCTACCTCTCTATCAATGCAATAAACCGCTCTGCTCTACCTCTCTATCAATGTGATAAACCGCTCTGCTCTGCCTCTCTATCAATGCGATAAACCGCTCTGCTCTGCCTCTCTATCAATGCGATAAACCGCTCTGCTCTACCTCTCTATCAATGTGATAAACCGCTCTGCTCTGCCTCTCTATCAATGCGATAAACCGCTCTGCTCTGCCTCTCTATCAATGTGATAAACCGTTCTGCTCTACCTCTCTATCAATGCGATAAACCGCTCTGCTCTGCCTCTCCATCAATGCGATAAACCGTTCTGCTCTACCTCTCTATCAATGTGATAAACCGCTCTGCTCTGCCTCTCTATCAATGCGATAAACCGCTCTGCTCTGCCTCTCTATCAATGCGATAAACCGCTCTGCTCTGCCTCTCTATCAATGCGATAAACCGCTCTGCTCTACCTCTCTATCAATGCGATAAACCGCTCTGCTCTGCCTCTCTATCAATGTGATAAACCGTTCTGCTCTACCTCTCTATCAATGCGATAAACCGCTCTGCTCTGCCTCTCCATCAATGCGATAAACCGCTCTGCTCTACCTCTCTATCAATGCGATAAACCGCTCTGCTCTACCTCTCTATCAATGCAATAAACCGCTCTGCTCTACCTCTCTATCAATGTGATAAACCGCTCTGCTCTACCTCTCTATCAATGCGATAAACCGCTCTGCTCTACCTCTCTATCAATGCGATAAACCGCTCTGCTCTACCTCTCTATCAATGCGATAAACCGCTCTGCTCTACCTCTCTATCAATGCGATAAACCGCTCTGCTCTGCCTCTCTATCAATGCGATAAACCGCTCTGCTCTACCTCTCTATCAATGCGATAAACCGCTCTGCTCTACCTCTCTATCAATGCGATAAACCGCTCTGCTCTGCCTCTCTATCAATGTGATAAACCGCTCTGCTCTACCTCTCTATCAATGCGATAAACCGCTCTGCTCTGCCTCTCTATCAATGTCATAAACCACTCCGCTCTACCTCAGCACTGTTAAAGGTGCACAGTGATATTGCCCTGTCTGTGGACGCTGGGAATCCAGCTGTGCTCTACCTCTCTATCAATGTGATAAACCACTCTGCTCTTTTTTTATTTTGCTTTAAGTTTTTAAATATTGATGCTTTGATGTCTTTCTTGGTCTACCAGTATGTTTGCCTTAAACAACTTTCCCATGTTGTTTGTTTTTAGATTTTAGACTCAGCTGACTGTGAACAACCAACATCTTTTATTGCGTGATGATTTACCCTATTTGAAAGGTTTGATAATCCTCTCCTTTGATTCAATTGACATAGTGTTTGTTTCAATTGGTGTTGGAGCCATGATTCATGTCTGTCCACTTGGTGCAGCAGTTCTCCAAGGTGTGATCACTCCTTTTTAAATGAAGAATAACAAGCTGGTCCAATTTGATGCAGTTAGTTTTGGGGATAGAAGGTGACTGATGATTGTTCTGATTCGGAACTGGTATCCGTAGCCAGTCTTTGTGATGATCTGGCTGAGGGGGTTCAGGCCTATGCAGAACAGCAGCGGGGATAGTGCATCACCAGACTTGTTTTCCACAGCTTCATTGAGTTCATGATGAAGGCTATTAGAGTCCTGTTGATCTTGTACATTTCCAAGCATTCCAGTATCCATGTATGTGGCATTGAGTCATAGGCTTTCTTATAGTCAATCCAGGCAGTGCACAGATTTGTCTGCCTGGTCTTACAGTCTCGGGTGACTGCTCTATCCACTAGTAGCTGGTGTTTGGCTCCTCTGGTGTTACTGCCTATTCCCTTCTGGGAAGGGTGCATGTATTGAGCCATGTGCTTATTCATCTTAGCTGCTATGATGCCTGACAGGAGATTCCATGTTGTACATCGGCAAGTTATTGGCCGGTAGTTGGATGGGGTTGTTCCCTTCTGCGGATCCTTCATGATCAGGATTGTCCGTCCTTTGGTTAACCATTCTGGGTGGGTCCCATCCATCAGCAGTTGGTTAATTTGTGCTGCGAGGCGTACATGAAGTGCGGTTAGTTTTTTCAGCCAGTAGGTGTGGATCATGTCAGGGCCTGGTGCTGTCCAGCTCTTCATACCTGCAGCTCTTTCTTGGACATCTGCCGTTGTAATGGTTACTGGTTCTTGTTCTGGGAGATTGCTGTGATCTGTTTTTACATCCACTAGCCACTGAGCATTGGTGTTGTGGGATGCCTCCTTCTCCCATATGTTCCTCCAGTACTGTTCAGTCTCAGTCCTGGGTGGATCTGATCTTGTATTATTACCCTGCCACCGTGAGTACACTTTGGATGGGTTGGTGGAGAACATCTGGTTTATTCTCCTGGCTTCTGCTTCTCCCTTGTATCTCTTTAGGCGGGTGGCCAGGGCGGCGAGTCTTTGTTTGGCAGTTTCTAGAGCCTCAGAAATCTACAGCTTGTTGTACTTAGGTAACCTTTTCCCTACACCTTTCTGTAGGTCTGAGAGCTGACTAACCTCTCTTCGTGTTGCTTTGATCTTGGCCTCCAGCCTTCTCCTCCATGGGGAGTCGTTGGTGTTACAGACTGAGCTATCCAGTTGCTGTTGCATAGCTCCTTATGTCTATTTTCTTTTTTAGTGGCATCATCTACAAACACAACACTAAGAATGAGCCTAAGTTTATTCAAATATAAAATCACTTTTTACAATTATAAAAGACAATATAACACTATATTATCTGTAATGTAATTGTATCTAAAATAAACAGCCAGATTCAAGCATTATTTACCAGACATTAATGTTTGTACTAATTTATTTATGGACCGTATGGAAATCTAGAAAAATAGAATCAATGTAAATAGAGTTCCTCTGTTTGTCTTTATCCTATTTCTAGAAGTAGAATCAATTAAATAGAACTATTTTTATGTGAAAAACCTGAAATAGCAGATCTTTAGCACCCTTCTCGTGTTGTTCATTCAATCAATCAATCAATCAATCAATCAATCAATCAATCAATCAATCAATCAATCAAACAAATGTATTTGTATAGCCCTTTATAATAGCCAAATGGTACCCAAAGTGCTTTACAACAAAGCCATAAAAAAATACATAACACATACAAAACATACAGATACAATTAAAAGTGCTGTATTGGTGCAGCGCTGCAGGACATTAAAAGCCTTCCAGAGGTGCATAGGAAGGAGCAGACAGAAGGAGGACACCGAAGAGACACTATTATCCTAGTCAGAATTAAAAGCTAATTTATAAAAGTGGTTTTTAATTTTTTTTTTTAGAAAGGCTGAGGTCAGTAGTGGTGCGGATGTCAGGGGGTAGTTTGTTCCACAGTCTGGGAGCAGCGACGGCAAAAGAACCATCGCCCCACTGTTTGAGTCTTGACCTAGGGACCTCTAACAGAAGCTGACCTGAGGAGCATAAAGCTCTGCCACAATTGCGAAAAGATAAAATCTCAGAAAAGTAAGAGGGGGCCAAGCCATAAATAGTTTTAAAAACAAACAGCAAGAGTTTAAAATCAATTCTAAAACAGACTGGAAGCCAGTGGAGTGACGACAGCACAGGAGTAATGTGTCCAGTCTTGAACTAATGAAAGCATGGATTGCATCCTCAAGATCCTGCCGACTGAGAAAGGACTTGACTTTGGCCAAAAGACGGAGCTGGAAAAAGCTTGAGCTGACAACGGAGCTAATCTGTTTGTCAAATTTTAGCCCATTATCAAATGTTACCCCAAGATTTTTGACATGGCATTTAAAAAAGGGGGCTAGATTACTGGAGTTAGAACATTTGAAATTGATGGAGAACCAAACAAAATGCATTCGGTTTTGCTGTCATTTAAGTGCAAAAAGTTCTGACAGCCACTGCTTTATATCTGTGATGCAGTCCAGTAGCTAAGTGAGTGCAGTGTTTTCATTTGGTTTCAAGGGCAAATATATCTGCAAGTCGTCGGCATATAAGTGAAAAGACAGGTTGTGTTCTGTTTTTTTATAATTGATCCCAGAGGTAGCATTTACATTGAAAACAGAAAAGGGCCGAGAAAAGATCCCTGTGGCACCCTACAGGGCAGTGATGCCTTTGAGGAGCAATGGTCACCAATGGCGACAGAGAAACTCCTCTTTGCCAGGTATGACCTAAACCACTGGAGAGCGGCGCCACAGATGCTGATGTGCTCTAGGCGAGATTCAATGACTGCATGGTCGACTGCATCATAGGCTGCTGAGAGGTCCAGCAGTACCAGCACAGTAAGATTCCCAGCGTCCACAGACAGGGCGATATCAATGTGCACCTTTAACAGTGCTGACTCGGTGCTATGTCAGGGTCTAAAACCAGACTGAAATTTATCAAGAATATAAATGATCTCCAGATATCTGGAGATCTGGAGATTGAATGTCTGTAATTGAATAAGAACAACTTTTTCTAAAACCTTAGAAAGAAAAGTGGGAGACAGGTCTAAAATTGGAGAGCACAGAGTGGTCAAGAGGCGTTTTTTTTATGATGGGCCTAACCATGCCTAGCATGTTTGAAGGCAGCTGAAACAGACCCTGATCTAAGACCAGTGTTTATAAAAACAAGCAGACTTGGTCCAACTGAGCTCAGAACCTCCTTCAAAAACTTGGCAACATCTTAGTCTCCGCTTTCCTCCTCTAAATAAAAAATGGATGACGGAGGAGACTCATCCACGACCTCCGACACTAAACTCTCCTCCTCTTGTATGTTTCCTCTGTCCATCACCAATTTAGTGCTACTTGGTCCCAATGGAATTTCCCATTGGGAACCTACTAGCACTAATACTAATATATATATATATATATATATATATATATATATATATATATATATATATATATATATATATATATATATATATATATATATATATATATATATATATATATATAAAGAGAGAGAGATGTGTCTATATATAGATATATTGGGGTGTATAATATATCTGTATATATTTATTAATATACACCAAGTCTTGGCAAAAAATAGGTATATTGTGGTCATAGAATAGTATTTTGTGCACGCATTAAATATATTTTGGGGACAAGATTAAGTAATCACTGTGTACAAATGTGTATTTCTTGGCTACAAATCACTTTTTAGTGGCCAGAGATTAGTATTTGTATTTCATAAACACATCATATTCTCAGAAATCCAGTTTTTGTGGGTTGTTTCTGTGTTTCCTTTTTTCCTCCACCAGTTGGTGCCCCGTCCTTATTGGGCCTGCCTGCACACCTGCAGCTTGTTGCTTCATTACCTGTGGAGTGTTCTTAAGCTGCTGCCTGCCACAACCTTGGGCCAGAGTGTTTGCCAGTACTAGGAATTCATCCTGCAAACTGGATTTGTCGGACATTCTCTCCCTGGAAGTATCAACTGAGCTTCAAACTGAGTTAAGGATTTAAACTGGAGGTTTGAGTCAACCTTTCCCCCAAGAGATCATTTGAGCTTCGCACTGAGCAGGGGATTCGTCTCCACTACGACCCGTTCATGTACCGCAGGAAATCTGACTGTCAGTAAATCAAGACAATTGGTGGAACATCTCACACAGACTGGATTCTATAAAGGACACCTTTTGTTGGAAACGGGAGTCTGCAACCTATTCCTCCTCTTCAAGCCCAAGAATCTAATTTCCACTGAGCCTGAACTAACCGCAGTGTCTTCCCCTTACCTTTCAGTTCCAGTTGAGCAGTGTTCTGAGCAGCATTGGACTCATGTCATTATTCTAATTAACATGTTAAACTTTTCCCTGGTCTCTCTGTTCGGTTTTCTGCATTTGGGTCTGAACTTTGTAAAATCATGACACATTGTCATGGTTTTGGTTATATTGTGCTTTACTTTGTTCTATGTTTCCTAGTTTATTGGTTTAATTCCTTTGGTTGTATTTCCTAGATTTGTTAGTTCTCAGACAGACTCGGCCCCTTCCGAGTCTGTTCCTGAGCCGCAGTGGGCGGCCCCTTCCGAGTCTGTTCCTGAGCCGCAGTGGGCGGCCCCTTCCGAGTCTGTTCCTGAGCCGCAGTGGGCGGCCCCTTCCGAGTCTGTTCCTGAGCCGCAGTGGGCGGCCCCTTCCGAGTCTGTTCCTGAGCCGCAGTGGGCGGCCCCTTCCGAGTCTGTTCCTGAGACGCAGTGGGCGGCCCCTTCCGAGTCTGTTCCTGAGACGCAGTGGGCGACCCCTTCCGAGTCTGTTCCTGAGCCGCAGTGGGCGGCCCCTTCCGAGTCTGTTCCTGAGCCGCAGTGGGCGGCCCCTTCCGAGTCTGTTCCTGAGACGCAGTGGGCGGCCCCTTCCGAGTCTGTTCCTGAGCAGCAGTGGGCGGCCCCTTCCAAGTCTGTTCCTGAGCCGCAGTGGGCGGCCCCTTCCGAGTCTGTTCCTGAGACGCAGTGGGCGGCCCCTTCCGAGTCTGTTCCTGAGACGCAGTGGGCGACCCCTTCCGAGTCTGTTCCTGAGCCGCAGTGGGCGGCCCTTTCCGAGTCTGTTCCTGAGCCGCAGTGGGCGGCCCCTTCCGAGTCTGTTCCTGAGACGCAGTGGGCGGCCCCTTCCGAGTCTGTTCCTAAGCAGCAGTGGGCGGCCCCTTCCGAGTCTGTTCCTGAGCCGCAGTGGGCGGCCCCTTCCGAGTCTGTTCCTGAGACGCAGTGGGCGGCCCCTTCCGAGTCTGTTCCTGAGACGCAGTGGGCGGCCCCTTCCGAGTCTGTTCGTGAGCCGCAGTGGGCGGCCCCTTCCGAGTCTGTTCCTGAGACGCAGTGGGCGGCCCCTTCCGAGTCTGTTCCTGAGCCGCAGTGGGCGGGCCCTTCCGAGTCTGTTCCTGAGCCGCAGTGGGCGGGCCCTTCCGAGTCTGTTCCTGAGCCGCAGTGGGCGGCCCCTTCCGAGTCTGTTCCTGAGACGCAGTGGGCGGCCCCTTCCGAGTCTGTTCCTGAGACGCAGTGGGCGGCCCCTTCCGAGTCTGTTCCTGATCAGCAGTGGGCGGCCCCTTCCGAGTTTGTTCCTGAGCAGCAGTGGGCGGCCCCTTCCGAGTTTGTTCCTGAGCAGCAGTGGGCGGCCCCTTCCGAGTCTGTTCCTGAGCAGCAGTGGGCGGCCCCTTCCGAGTCTGTTCCTGAGACGCAGTGGGCGGCCCCTTCCGAGTTTGTTCCTGATCAGCAGTGGGCGGCCCCTTCCGAGTTTGTTCCTGAGACGCAGTGGGCGGCCCCTTCCGAGTTTGTTCCTGATCAGCAGTGGGCGGCCCCTTCCGAGTTTGTTCCTGAGACGCAGTGGGCGGCCCCTTCCGAGTCTGTTCCTGATCAGCAGTGGGCGGCCCCTTCCGAGTTTGTTCCTGAGACGCAGTGGGCGGCCCCTTCCGAGTTTGTTCCTGAGCAGCAGTGGGCGGCCCCCTCGTCTGAGTCTGATCCTGCAGCTGCGTCTGAGATGGCGTCACCTCCTCCTGCCATGCCCCGGGCCCGCGGTCGGCCTCCAGAGTCTCTGGCTCGTCTCCCGCCCCGCGGCCGGCCCCCAGAGCTTCTGCCTCGCCTGGTTCCCCCCTCCACCCACCCTGGGTGGGTTGTTTTTTGTTTCTGGACATTTTAGGGCGTCTGGGATCCGCCCTTAAGTGGGGGGTACTGTCATGGTTTTGATTATATTGTGCTTTACTTTGTTCTATGTTTCCTAGTGTATTGGTTTAATTCCTTTGATTTTATTTTCTAGATTTGTTAGTTCTCATGTTTTTCTGTTATCCTCTATAGCCCTGTGTGTGTGTGTGTTTTCCTTTCCCCTTGGCTCCCTCATTGTCTCCTCTCACACCTGCTCCTTGTCTGCTCGTTAGCCCTGCCTTTATCTCTGTCAGCTATATATCCTCTCCCTCTGCTCTCACTCTTTGTTGGTTCCTCTGTTGTTGCTGGTCCTGTCATCGCTGCAGTCGTCTCCCCTCGTCTCTCCCTGGCTCATTCTATGTGTTTTCCCTTGATGTCTCCATGGTTCTGGTCTGTTACATTTTAGTTGGATTTTTGGACTGCCTTTGTTAACCATTTTTTCATTAAACCTACAAGTATTCACCTCAGCCTCTCTGCCTCTGCATTTGGGTCCTCCAAACCACAACCAACCTTGACACACATATCTCATCACATCATATTTTCATGTTCAGTTTTCATGGTCTGTACTTACATCCTCCTCTTTAATTGTATGTCCACTTGCCAAACTGTGACTTTGCCCATTGGCATTATAATCTTCAGTCATCTACATGTTTTGAAATTATATTACCCATAATTCTTTCAGGCCAATCCGACTTTCATTCAATATAATTAAAATATCATCCAACATATTTAAGTTTGATTTTATATTACTTTTTTTTTCTCAGCTTTGCCCTCCTAAAATTATTACTAGCTCAGTCTCTCCACCCCCATGAAGATTTTCCGGGGGGTTCCAATCCCCAGATTTTGTTGTTTGAAAGTTACCTTTTCTATCCTTATGTTAAAGTTGACAATCTCTGATAGCAGTGAAATTTTGCCTGGAGATTGGCGATCTTTGTCCCAATGCATGATAATAATCAAGTAGTTTACCAACATAACATACTCTTGTATCAGCTTCTAATATTAGTTTGTCAGTTTCTTCACAAACCTGTGTAAGTTGAAAGACACAATCAATGATATGAGTGTCTTCTTGTGGTGCAGTGATGGGCTCTATTGACTTAAGATAGAACAGGTTTAATCAGGTGCAGAAAATGGATCAATATGACTTGAGCATCAATGTTCATGTGTGATCTTTCCTCCATCTGAACAGCAGAGGTCATTGTTGTTTATTGAAAAGTGATTGCATTGCAAGGGTTGCATGAAAACATTGTATTTCTTAGGTAGTAATATAAAATATGATCTGTTCTGTTTTGTGAGGAACCTACTAAAAATATACCAAGCCTTTATCAACCAAAAATTAGGTTTTTCTTATATGTTTGAGTTTGAGTTCACCTTTAGCTTTGACACCAAACCCAACAGCCTGGGATCAGCTGTTTTTCACACTGAGGTATTAGAGCTCATCCAAGCAGCTCAGGTGTCTTGATCAAAACAAAGTAAAACTTATTAAAACAGTCTGACTATAATTTATATCCTGAATTTTGTTCCCAATTCATAAAGTTTAAAATTGATTATAAGGGAGTTACTCAGAAGGGGTCCAGTTTTATAAATACAGGTTGATAATTTGATATTATCCTCTATTTATTTTGAATCTTTACTAACTTCTAGGGAATTTTTTTTTTATTTGAAATAGAAAAAATATAAATATCAAATGCTAAAATTAAAATATTAAGTAAAATAGTCTTTATTTCAGTTATTGCAGGATCCACTTTTCAATATTTTTGAGAGATATTTGAGACGGGAAATCATGATATGAAAAAATGACCAAAGGTTAACTCAAGTCCTGTGATGGACTGGCGACCTGTCCAGGGTGGACCCCGCCTCTCGCCCATTTACTACTGGAGATAGGAACCAGCACCCCTTGCGACCCCACTCGGGACAAGCGTGTCAGATAATGGATGGATGGTTAACTCCAGTCAAAAAAGGTTGGCAAACAGTGATTTAGCAGACAGGCCTGACCTGTAGGTCTTTCATCTGCCACAAAATTATTTTCTGTTTCATTCTAAGTAGGTCACTTACCTCACATATGTGGAAATACTCATGGAACTTACAATTGGGCATCAGAAGCATATTTCAACAAAGATGTGTCTTCAGGTCATTTCTATGCTCACACAGAGCCACAACTGATTGGCATTAAAAACTGATTTCCTTTTCTAATTACGAATCATTTTTTGAGTCACACAGTTTTTAATCAAACAATAAACAGTCATAACATCACATAAATAAAAAACCTTGAAAGAAAATCCAGTGGAAGATGATTCTCTTACCAGTTTCCCATTTTGTTCCCCTTTGGATCTCTCTTCTACTGTATGGCTGTGAACGGTTGGTAGGGTTGACACGTAGACAAAATCTTACGCAGTGATGAAGATTTACTGTCTCTTTTACTTTTAATCGTAAGCAGGACTTACTTGACTTGTTTCAGGAATGTGTGACAAATGAATCACAGTGGCAGCCTTTGGCACTACATCAGGTAGATGTGTTTACTGTGTCATCTTAAAGAATGCAACAGATCAAGCTTCTAAGTAGTTGGAGAAAAGATCAATCTTTTAATAATTTAAATTTTCAAATAAGTTTTGGAAATAGTTCCAAGCTATGTATAAGAATATATAAAGAAGCAATGAAACCTATTTTCTTCATTTGCTGAATGTTTTTACTAATGTTGTGTCTGTTTAGCTTTGGTCTAAACAAAGAGGGAATGGCTATTCAAGCATTCCCACATTGGAAAAGAACACAAGGTGTCACTCTTTCTTCATTTTACCTTAGACTTCCAAACAGATTTATTGTTTGGAAGTCTGGTTGGTTTATTGTCAAATTCTTCCTTAATGATACAATGACATGACTATTTTCTTAAAAATGTCTTTGTTATCTTTGCCTTTTCTAGAGAAATGGGATTTTTTTAAAGAAGCATACAAACCACAGAGGATCTATTCTCTGGAAAACAGTCAGTCACAAAAGAAACTTTATTTTTAAAAGTGAAAGCAAATGATGCTTCCTCCTGCTCACTGTGACTAACACGAAGGTCTTTCACTATATTACAGTAATTCTTTATTGTTTCACTTTTAAGTCTCCAGTTTCAAGGCAGAGAAATGCTGGGGATAACTGCAGCAGAAAACATAAAATTTTCTTTGGTTTAACTGTGGATTAAAAAACTCTTTTGAAGTAAAATGAGCACTGAGAGGCGATATGCAAGGAAGCAATAGTTTTATTTTACCCTGCAGAGGAGTACTACACTCACAGTTGAACTGTTAGTGAGGCTCTGGCGGGGTGGTTTCCCAACGATAGTGCTGAGTCCCTGTTGTATTCAACCTGTCCATTTCTCCATTTAGACCAAAGATGAGGTCACCCCCAATAATTAGAGAACAATCCCCGTGCTTTGAAAGTGCATGAAAAACTTTGTGGAAGAATGAGGGGTCGTCAACATTTGGACCATATATACTGACAATACATAACTTTTGGTTATGAATAGATATTTTAATAATGATGAATCTGCCTTCAGGATCTATAATTTTGTCTAATAAAGTAAAAATTTGTTTTTTTGTGGATTAAAATTGCTACTCAAAACATTGAGGTATTTAGAATTAAAACAGCAAATGACTAATAATGGAGGAATTTCAGAACAAATAACAAAAACTAAAAACAAAATAAATGATATGATACTTGAAGAACTTGAGGAAAAATTACGATTCTGCAAACAAACATTTTATGAATCAGGCCCAAAAGCTACACGGATCTTAGCTAGACAACTTCGTAAACACCATTTGAAGCATTCGATTACCAAAATTAGAGAACCATCAACTGGTAACTTAACCTATGAAATGGATAAAATACACAAGACCTTTCAAAATTACTTTAAAACACTATATTCTGCTCCAGGACCAGTTAATGTAACCGCTATTGATGATTATTTGGCAGCCTTGGATCTACCTTCACTTGGTCTAATCCAAAACAAAACTCTATCTGCTCCCATTACGCAGAAAGAATTAGATACAGCTATTGGACAATTGAAAAGTAATAAGTGCCCAGGCAGCGATGGATTTCCAAATGAATGGTACAAGACATTCAGGAAGGAGCTTTCCCCTGTCCTGCTTGAATCTTTGAACTGGACATTGAGCAAAGCTGAGATCCCACCATCTTGGAGAGAGGCTGTAATATCTGTCCTCCCTAAAGAAGGGAAAAATGTTGAATACTGCGAATCATATCGCCCAATCTCAATTCTGAATGTCGATTATAAAATTTTTACATCAATAATTTCTCGGAGAATGGAGTGTTACTTGTCAGACCTAATACACGAAGACCAGACGGGATTCATCAAAGGACGACAAACTCATGACAGCATAAGACGAACATTACACATCATAGACCAATCCAAAAAGCAGGGCCTCAACGCCGCATTAATTAGTCTAGACGCAGAAAAGGCCTTTGATCGGGTCAACTGGACCTTTCTATATAAAGTACTAGAACGCCTAGGCTTTAATAACCAGTTTATTAGGTGCTTGCGGTCACTTTATGATAAACCACAGGCCAGGGTCAAAATCAATGGGCACCTAACAAACAGCTTCCAACTATACAGAGGAACCCGTCAGGGATGTTGTCTAAGCCCAACGCTTTTTGAAATATTCATTGAACCCTTGGCACAGGCCATTAGAGAGGATAATGGGATAAAGGGAATTAGTTTTGCAAATACTGAACACAAAATTGCCCTTTTTGCAGATGATGTAATCACATACCTCCAAAACCCAGATATAACGCTCCCTAGGGTTATGTCAGCTCTAACTGAATTTGGTCAATTATCGGGCTACAGTCTAAACATCACAAAAACACAGGTCCTGGCAATTAACTACTCCCCTAGTAAATTTATAAGAAAGACCTATGGACTTAAGTGGGATGCCAAAAAGCTAAAATACCTGGGAGTATTTGTTTCTCAAGATTTGGACGAGTTATTTGGTTTGAACTTTGATAACCTTACTAAAAACATACAAAAAGACTTGACAGCCTGGTCAAGGTTATTGTTGGACTTCACAGCTAGAATGGAAATAGTGAGGATGAATCTGCTTGCTAGATTTTTATATCTTTTCATGTCATTGCCTATTAGAATATCTAACGCACAGTTCCATGCCTGGGACAGATTGATCTCCAGATTTATTTGGTCCGGGACCAGACCAAGAATAAAATTTAAAATACTCCAAATTAATAGGGACCAGGGGGGTCTGGCCCTTCCAAATCTGAGGGAATACTATTATGCATCTCAGATGAGATTCCTGGTCTGCTGGTGCTCCCCAGAAATGGAGACTGGATGGAAACAGATAGAACTAAGGCAGGGTGGGGCCCAACCCAAACACGTCTGGGAGGTAAAATAGTCACAGACAAAAATGGGAATGGTATAGTTGAAGGCACATTGTTAATCTGGAAGGAAGTGGTTGATAGATACAGATTAGCGGATGTCACTGAACTCCTGATGTGGCCCTCCTATAACTCAAACTTTCGGCCAGGAGAATTAGATTCTTCTTTTTTGGGCTGGAAATATAGAGGACTTGTGGCTTTGAGCCAGTTTGTAGAAGGTAACACCTTCAAAACATTTGAGCAACTGAAAAGGGAGTATAATCTTGAGAATAGAGATTTATTTAAATATTTCCAGGTAAGGCAATTTTACAATACGAAAATAAAAAAAGGTGTTCCTCCAGAAGGTAATACTATTGTGAACATTTTTACGAAAGCTTATACTCACCTCCCTTGCAAAACTGTTTCCAAACTATACAGGTGCTGGTCATAAAATTAGAATATCATGAAAAAGTAGATTGATTTCAGTAATTCCATTTAAAAAGTGAAACTTGTATATTATATTCATACATTACATACAAACTCATATATTTCAGATGTTTATTTTGTTTAATTTTGATGATTACAAATGACAACAAATGAAAATCTCAAATTCATCATATCAGAAAATTAGAATATTACTGAAGACCAATAAAAACAAAGGATTTATAGAAATGTTGGCCAACTGAAAAGTATGAACATGAAAAGTATGAGCATGTACAGCACTCAGTATTTAGTTGGGCCTCCTTTGGCCTGTATTACTGCAGCAATGCGGCGTGGCATGGAGTCGATCAGTCTGTGGCACTGCTCAGGTGTTATGATAGCCCAGGTTGCTCTAATAGTGGCTTTTAGCTCTTCTGAATTGTTGGGTCTGGTGTATTGCATCTTCTTCTTCACAATACCCCATAGATTTTCTATGGGGTTAAGGTCAGGAGAGTTTGCTGGCCAATTAAGAACAGGGATACCATGGTCCTTCAACCAGGTACTGGTAGCTTTGGCACTGTGTGCAGGTGCCAAGTCCTGTTGGAAAATGAAATCTGCATCTCCAAAAAGTTGGTCAGCTGCAGGAAGCATGAAGTGCTCTAAAACTTCCTGGTATGTGGCTGCGTTGACCCTGGACCTCAGAAAACACAATGGACCAACACCAGCAGATGACATGGCACCCCAAACCATCACTGACTGTGGAAACTTTACACTGGACTTCAAGCAACGTGGATGAAGTGCCTCTCTTCTTTTCCTCCAGACTCTGGGACCTTGATTTCCAAAGGAAATGCAAAATTTACTTTCATCAGAGAACATGACTTTGGACCACTCACCAGCAGTCCAGTCCTGTTTCTCTTTAGCCCAGGCAAGACGCTTCTGACGCTGTCTGTGGTTCAAGAGTGGCTTGACACAAGGAATGCGACAGCAGAAACCCATGTCTTTCATACGTCTGTGTGTGGTGGTTCTTGAAGCACTCACTCCAGCTGCAGTCCACTCTTTGTGAATCTCCCCCACATTTTTGAATGGGTTTTGTTTCACAATCCTCTCCAGGGTGCGGTTATCTCTCTTGCTTGTACACTTTTTTCGACCACATCTTTTCCTTCCCTTCGCCTCTCTATTAATGTGCTTGGACACTGAGCTCTGTGAACAGCCAGCCTCTTTAGTGATGACCTTTTGTGTCTTGCCCTCCTTGTGCAAGGTGTCGATGGTCGTCTTTTGGACAACTGTCAAGTCAGCAGTCTTCCCCATGATTGTGTAGCCTATAGAACTAGACTGAAAGACCATTTAAAGGCTTTTGCAGGTGGTTTGAGTTAATTAGCTGATTAGAGTGTGGCACCAGGGGCCATCAATTTTGAACCTTTTCACAATATTCTAATTTTCTGATATGATGAATTTGAGATTTTCATTTGTTGTCATTTGTAATCATCAAAATTAAACAAAATAAACATCTGAAATATATGAGTTTGTATGTAATATATGAATATAATATACAAGTTTCACTTTTTAAATGGAATTACTGAAATCAATCTACTTTTTCATGATATTCTAATTTTATGACCAGCACCTGTATAAAGGGTTGCAGGAACATAATGGAAATAACACCTTAAACATTAAGTCTAAATGGGAAAGAGAATTGGGAGTTATAATTACAGAGGATGATTGGCTTTCAATGTGTGTGACACAACAGACATCTACTAGTTCCAAAAGATGGAAGGAATTCGGATGGAAGTGCTTAATCAGATACTTTATTACACCTCAAATTACTAGTAGATATAGAGGAGAAGAACAGCAATGTTGGAGACAGTGTGGTCATCAGAACGCCAATCACTCTCATGTATTTTGGTCCTGCCCAAAGTTGGCAACTTACTGGGATGGAATCTGTCAGACAACTGGGATAATTTTGGGGTATGCAATCCCCAATGACCCTAGAATTTTTCTGCTGGGATTGATGTCTGGAAAAGTGTTTCAAAAAGAAGATCAGTACCTTTTTAGAGTTCTGTCAATTGCAAGCAAAAAAGCAATTACACGGTCTTGGCTAAAGAAACTGCCACCCCAGCTGGACCACTGGCGAGATGTCGTGGAGGAGATTCACTCTATGGAAAAACTGACATATCTTTTACGTATGAAAGGTCATTCATACAACAAACGCTGGTCTAAATGGCTGACGTACAAGAGCAAGGAAGCATAACTAGGTGTATCATCTTGTAATGTATTATTTTGTTTCTGTCTTTCTACTTATCTAAGTATCAGTGCCCCAAGTTATGTGTGTGTTGTATGTTTTATTGTAATGAAAAATGTTAAATAAAGAGTATAAAAAAATTGCTACTCCTCTCTGTCTAGAGTTATAGCAGGCTGCAAAGACATCAGGGAACTCAGGGGAGTTAAGATCACTTACAGTTGCCGCTGATTTTTGGGTTTCTGTCATGAGAGAGGGGAGGATGAGATAGGCTGATGTATAGTGAGATTCCGTCTGTCAGTTGGGTAGGTGGGTGTTTCCGCTGGCGGGTGTTAACGTACAGCAGACAGAGAGATGGAGAGTCAGGAGGACTCCTGCAGCAAAACAGCGTTTTCCACATGGAAATACCGGTGTTACGTCGAGCTGCGTTTCCCCATCAGATACGGTTTCTTCTGCATCGCGACAGGAAACGCGCATGCTCGCTAAAGGCGCGTAACAGTCGCCCTGTGCTTGCGCCACAGGAGAACTATGGAGAGCGTGAACGATCAAATGAAAAGGAGAAAGATGGATGGATGGATGGATGGATGGATGGATGGATGATGGATGGATGATGGATGGATGATGGATGGATGATGGATACTCTGACTTTTCAACCTACTGTATTTTTTATTTTAAACATTATTTGATATAATAACATTATATATATAGGGGAGACCGGGTATGGTTGTAACACTTTTTGCTCCAGCACCTTTAACTCACAGAATATTTGAGCTAGAGTTTTCAAACTTTTATACAAAATACGACACATTAGTTAACTACAAATGGCACCAATTCAAACCTCTTCAAGAATATCACAGACTTCATGAGTTCATGTCAAATACATGGTGTGCCTTTGTTACAACCTGCCCCGCTACCGGGGTAGGTGGTAACACCTGCTGGGGTAAGTTGTAACAATTAGACAAAAGAAGCAAAAACAGAGGCCACACCATGTGATATGCTTCAAAAATAGGTTTACTGAATTAAAAGAACAATACAAGAACAATCTCTCTCTCTCTCTCTCTCTGACTGACCATAACTCAAATATACTGTGTTTGTGTGTGTGTGTGTGTACGTGTGTAAATTATTCTCCTAGAAAAAACTTAACATGTATAATGTATGCTTAATGAACACCGAACAAACATGTAGGTCTAAAAAAAAAACAATATCAAAGTGTGTGTGTGTGTGCTTGTGGTTGTGTCTATGTGTGTGTATCTTTAATCAGAGTCACAGTAGTGACAAATGAATGATGGTAGCCCAGGAGTGCAGGCTTGGTGGGCCCAGAGACTGCATAGGGTAACACTTTTTAAAGATGTGCTACAACCCACCCCAACCCTGTCAGCCATGTTTAGCTAGCTGTAGTAGCATAGCAGATTGAAATTAGCACGGGGAAATGAATCACATTTTGCCTGAGGAATTACACTTTCATCTAATGTAAGTAATATGGTTTTATCTGCAACAGTATAAGTACTAAACAAAATATAGTCATGGTCAAAAAATTTACTTTCTTACCTCAAAATCCGTTTTTTCTCCTTAGTATCTGCATGCACCTATTTCCAGCCTTGACAATCACAAAATGGGATTGGGGAGGAAGCAGGTAAACACTGAAATGATCATGTGACTCCTATCTTATCCCTGATTGCTGGAACTGGTAGTGTTACAACTCTCCCCATGTTACAACCATACCCGGTCTCCCCTATATATATTGGGCTGGGTAGCACTGCTGCCCAACAGCAGCAACAAGGTTCTGGATTCGATTCCTGGCCTGGGGTCTTTCTGCGTGGAGGTTACATGTTCTCCCTGAGCATGCATGGGTTCTCTCTGGGTACTCCGGCTTCCTCCCACAGTCCAAAAACATTACTGTTAGGTTCATTGACTTGTCTAAAATTCTCCTTAGGTGTGAGCGTGAATGATTGTTTGTCCTGTTTGTCTCTGTGTTGCCCTGTGATGGACTGGCGACCTGTCCAGGGTGGACCCTGCCTCACGCCCATTGACTGCTGGAGATAGGCACCAGCACCCCTCGCAACCCCAACTGGGACAAGCGTGTCAGATAATGGATGGATGGATGGATATATGGATGTATATAATGATAAAATATAATAAATGTCATAAAATACAATAACCCATTCTACATAACATTCATCAGTGTGATGGCGGTGGGGAAGAAGCTGCTGCAGAACCTGCTGGACCTGCATTGAATGCTGGGAAGCCTCTTCCCAATTCAATTCAATTCAGTTTATTTATATAGTGCCAAATTCACATCATGTCATCTCAAGGCACTTTACAGTTCAACCAGATCATCCAGTCAAATTGATTCAAAGTTTTCTATCTAAGGAAAACCAGCTGATTGCATCGACTCATTGACTCTTCAGCAATCCCTCACACTAAGCATGCTTGTAGCGACAGTGGAGAGGAAAAACTCCCTTTAAACAGGAAGAAACCTCCAGCAGAACCAGGCTCAGTGTGAGCGGCCATCTGCTGAGGCCGACTGGGGTTCAAGGAGACAGAAGCAGACATAGAAAAAGCAGCTGTAAAAGGCGGTCCAGGAAACACACAGCCAGGCAGACGAGCTCCGAGCCAGCTCCCATGTCAGAGGATGAAGAGAGCACATCCACTCAGTCACGGTCAGAGAAACAGGTGTTGGGATCTGGGGGCTTGTCTACCTTTCTCCACCAGAGGGAGCCTGAGATCTTCCTCCTGAGGGCATGAGCTGACTTCTGCACACCTGTTTCCCATCTGCTCTTCTGGAGGCCTACTTAAGGAGGAGGAGGCTAACCCTGCCAGAGTGTTTGCCAGTAATGGTACCAGCAAACCTGAGCCAGCTAACCCTGATCTGTTTCTCTGAATTTTTTGAGACCTTGTCCGACCCTGTGTTCTTCTGCCTCTCAGATCCTGACTATCTGGTAATCAGTCAAATCCTGGAGAGAACTATCGCTGCCTGGAACCTGCCTGTCTGCCCTCAGCCCTCAGCCTGCCGATCAGCCTCTGGACCCACAAGGTTCCCCCCCTGCCGGTCAGAATACCCTCTGAGCAGGTATTAACTCAAACCTCCGATAAACAGCAAGTTTCCTGGATCCACTCTAACCGATCTGTCCTCCTCTAGTTGCTTCCCTTCCGTGACCAGCCTGACGAGCCAAGACCCCTTTCACATTCTCTGTAAACTTTGTCAATAAACCTTTTAACTTTTTCCCTGTCTCCTGAGAGTGTTTCTGCATGTGGGTTAGACCATTAGACCCCAACATGACAGAACACTCTGGCCAAAACACTAGCCCTGTGGATTCACTCAGAAGCACCTTGGAGCAGCAGCATGTCCTCATTCAAAGCCATGACTCCGCCCTACAAGAGCTAAGTGAACGCCAAGCTGAAGCTAACCGCACCCTGCAAGAAATCACAGGATTTCTACAAAGATCCAGCTCACAGGCCGCTACACCTGCTGCTGAAGCCACTCTGCTTCCGGTCCCGGATCCCAATCCACCTCTCAGGTCAGAAAACATAATCCACCATTCATTTTCTGAATTCCGCCCATCCCTCCCAGAAAGATTCTAAGGTGAACCAAGTAAGTTCAAGGGATTTCTGTTTCAATGCTCTATAATTTTTTATAATTCTCCTCAGAGCTTCTCCCAGGATGGAAGAAGAATTTCTTTTATTCTATCGCATCTGTCTGGTAAAGCTTTGGAGTGGGCGGAAGCCAAGTTCTCATCCAAAACTGAGTATGGTTGTACTTATGATGAATTCATAAAGGAGTTCAAGCAGGCCTTCAACCAAGACACAGATTGTCATGATTGGTTTAATGAACGAAAACCCATATGTAGAACACGAACGGAGACAGAGGAAAGTTTAACAATATTTATTTGGGAAACACACACAGAGTTAATCAGGAACTGGTTCTGGTGCAGGTCCGGGACTGGTTACTCTTATAACTGGAGAAATGAGAGTTTGGTTAGCCAGTTGGTTATGGCTTGACGAGTGAGTTGAATTCTGATCGTACCTTGAAGAGGTTCTAACAGATCCTTTGAGAGGGGGAACCGGTTGGGTCCAGAGACTGTGGAAGTAGCAGAGAGCTCAGCGGCAGCAGCGTCTAGCTTCTAGCCAGAGAGTTTTTGGACTTGGGTTTGTTTCCTAGCTCTTCCCAGAGAACTGACGGAGGAATCCAGACTGAGATCTTCAGGTTTGGCTTACGTGGGCAGGCAGGCAGATTTCCAGGTTATGCTCATCCAGAGCTTCAGACTTAAGTCGGGTTTCTGCGAGCAAGTTAGAAGGCTAGTTTCTCTCAAGAGGCAACTAGTATTCACTAGGATTTCAGAGGCTCAGGTTTGCTAACCAAACTAGGTCAACACTGCGACGTCGAAGGAAGGTCTGACTGCTGCTTATGTACGGAGGTCTTCTGATGAGCTGATGATCCCCAGGTGTGCTGAGGACTCCAGCTCAGGAAGCCCACAGCGCTCTCTGCTGGAGACAGGTGGCAGATCTCCAGATCCCGACACAGATAAGACTGCTGACTCCCGTGGATTGTTAGAATTAAAGCAAGGAAACAGAACAGTGGCTGATTTTGCAATTGATTTCCGGATTAAAGCGGCAGCTTCTGGTTGGGGAGAAACGGCGCTTAAGAGCACCTATTTTCACTCCCTAGATGAATCAAATAAAGACGAGTTGGCGACTTTAGATGAACCGAATATCTTGGAGGATCTGATAAGACTGACTATCCGCTTAGATAACAGGCTGCGAGCCAGATCCGTAGCCAGATCCAAGAGCCATGTTTTCCCAGTCACAATGCTTCCTGAAAGACCTTTTGAAAGATCTAAAGAAGTTTCCTCTTCCACAGTGAACACGGAAGCCGAGCCAATGCAGATCGGTCACACCAGACTCTCATCAGAAGAAAAACAAAGGAGATTCAAACAAAACCTCTGCTTATACTGTGGGGAACCTGGACATTTTGTTTCCGCCTGTCCCGCTAAGGTAAAAGCCGGGGTCCGCCAGAGGAAATGAGGAGTCTGGCGGACCATCTTCAAACTGAAAAATCTCCTCGACTTCTGTTACCCGTTACTTTGTTTTTTAAAGATCAGTCCCTCACTTTGTCGGCTATGATTGACTCTAGTTGTGAAAGAAATCTAATCGACTCCAGTTTGGTCAAACAATTAAATATTGAAACTACTCCTTTGACTAAATATCTGAGAGTTTCAGCGTTAGATGGAAAACAACTACCTCATATTACGCACCAGATCAAACCCATAGAACTTTTAATCTCCGGGAATCATAGGGAAACCATATAATTTTATGTTTTTCCTTTAGCAAGCTCATCAGTAGTCTGGGTTTTGACTGGCTCCAACTCCACAACCCACATATTAACTGGTCTAAAAGACATGTGGAGTTCGGTCTATTCCCTGTCATTGTTTCTGCCTCCGCTCTGCCGCCCCTCCGTCTCAGTCGCCGGCAAGCCGTCAGGAGGCTGACCTGCCCGATCTCTGTAATACCTCCAGATTACCATGATTTGGTTCCTGTGTTCAGTAAATCTAGAGCCCTTTCTCTCCCTCCGCACCGCCCATATGACTGCGCCATCGATCTTCTCTCTGGGGCCCCCCTCCCTAAAAGTCGGCTTTATAACATCTCCAAACCTGAGAGGAAGACCATGGAGAAATATATCAATGAGTCACTAGCGGCTGGAATAATCTGACCATCATCTTCTCCACTCGGATCTGGGTTTTTCTTCGTTAGTAAAAAAGACAGCTCTCTGCGACCCTGTATTGATTACCGAGGGTTAAACCAAATAACCATCAAGAACAAATACCCGTTGCCCCTGTTAGCTTCGGCTTTTGAACCGGTTCAGGATGCCACTGTGTTCACCAAGTTAGACCTGAGAAACGCTTACCACCTTCTAAGAATCCGTGAAGGAGATGAATGGAAAACTGCCTTCAAAACACCTCTGGGGCATTCTGAATATCTGGTGATGTCTTTTGGTCTGTCTAACGCCCCCGCTTGTTTCCAGGCACTAGTGAACAATGTTTTGAGAGATTTGTTAAATGTTTTTGTGTTTGTCTACCTAGACGACATCCTGATCTACTCCAGAACCATCTCTGAACATCGGAAACATGTTCGCTTACTGCTGCAGAGACTTTTGGAGAATAAATTGTTTGTCAAGGCTGAAAAATGCGAGTTTCATCGCCCGTCTGTTACCTTTCTGGGATTTGTGCTCGAGGGCGGGCAGGCGAGGCCATCCCAGGATAAAATCAAGGCAGTTCTGGACTGGCCCACTCCTGAAAACAGGAAACAACTCCAAAAATTTCTGGGGTTTGCCAATTTCTACCGAAGGTTCATCAGAAACTACAGTCAAACAGCCCAACCCCTGACAGTTTTAACCTCAGCAAAAATAAATTTTCTCTGCTCCTCTGAGGCTGAAGCAGCCTTCAAGAAACTTAAGACTCTGTTTTCCAACGCACCAATCCTCATCCAACCGGACCCCTCCAAACAGTTCATCCTGGAGGTGGATGCATCTGACTCAGGGGTGGGAGCTGTTCTGTCCCAAAGTTCTGAATCTGACCAGAGAACTCATCCGTGTGCATTTTTCTCCCGCAGACTCACCCCTGCTGAACGAAATTACGACGTCGGTGATAGAGAACTCCTCGCCATAAAACTGGCTTTGGAAGAATGGCGGCATTGGCTGGAGGGCGCAGAGCATCCCGTTTTGGTATGGACAGATCATGAAAATCTTTCTTACATCCAATCAGCCAAAAGATCTAATCCCCGTCAGTCCCGCTGGTCATTATTTTTCTCTCGATTCAACCTGATCATCTCCTACCGCCCTGGGTCTAAGAACATTAAACCTGACGCTCTGTCCCGTCTTCACGCTCCTGATGAACCTGAGACACCAGCTAGTATTTTACCGGCTAGCTGTACAGTCGCCACAGTCTCCTGTGAAATTTCGGACCTAATTAAACAGGCTCAGACTTCTGAACCAGATCCTGGCACAGGCCCGCCTAATAAAACATACGTTCCATCTACAGTGAGGTCTAGATTAATCCATTGGATGCATACCACAAAGTTCTCAGCTCATCCTGGAGTCAGTAGAACCGTGGCCCTAATTTCCCGTCGGTTTTGGTGGCCTTCGCTACACAAAGATATTAAGGAGTTTGTTCTAGCCTGTCCAGTTTGTGCCCGGAATAAACCTTCTCATCAGCCTCCATCTGGTCTCCTTCATCCCCTGCCAATTCCCAAACGCCCTTGGTCACACATCGCTATAGACTTCGTCACTGGGTTACCTGCATTCAAAGGTATGATCACCATTTTCACAGTCATCGATCGATTTTCCAAGGCCTGTCATCTCATTCCGCTGAGAAAACTTCCCACAGCTTTTCAGACAGCTCACCTTCTGGTTAAGCACGTTTTCAGACTACACGGCATCCCTAAGGAGATTCTGTCAGACAGAGGACCACAATTCACAGCCCAGTTATGGAAACATTTTTGTTCTACCCTTGAAGCTAAAGTCTCTTTAACCTCTAGTTACCACCCCCAGTCGAACAGTCAAACCGCACGAATGAATCAAGAGCTAGAGTCCACCCTCAGAAGTTTCATGTCCACCAACCCCGCTGACTGGAGTCAGTTCCTGCATTGGGTGGAGTATGCACATAATGCTCATGTTTCTTCTGCTACTGGTCTCTCCCCCTTTGAAATCTCATTAGGATACGAGCCTCCGCTATTTCCAGCTGATGAGAAAGAGATTTCAGTCACTTCTGTCCGGCACCACATCCGCCGGTGCAGTACTATCTGGAGCAACACTGTTGCAGCTCTGAACCGCTCATCTGAACAAAACCGCCGATTTGCGGACCGGAGAAGACGCCCACCTCCCACCTATTCGCCGGGACAGCAGGTTTGGCTATTCATCAGAGACATACCTTTAAAATCCATGTCAAGAAAGTTGTCTCCTCGTTTCATTGGCCCATACAGGATTGAATCTGTCATCAGTCCCTCTGCTGTCCGTCTGCATCTTCCTTCTTCTCTCCGCATCCATCCCACTTTTCATGTCTCCCAGATTAAACCGTCCTGACCAGTCCACTTTGCCCTCCTTCCGACTCCCCTCCTCCCCCCCGTGACATTGATGGGCATCCTGCCTACACCGTTCGCCGGGTCGTGGACTTCCGTCGTTGGGGCCGAGGTTGGCAGTACCTGGTTGACTGGGAGGGCTACGGGCCGGACGACCGAACGTGTGTTCCTGGTTTGTTCATTTTAGATCCTTCTCTTATCACTGATTCTCACTCTTCTCTGCCTTCTTGCTCGTTTGGACCGCCAGGTGGCGGTCGTTGAGGGGGGTGGTGCTGTTGGGATCTGGGGGCTTGTCTACCTTTCTCCACCAGAGGGAGCCTGAGATCTTCCTCCTGAGGGCATGAGCTGACTTCTGCACACCTGTTTCCCATCTGCTCTTCTGGAGGCCTACTTAAGGAGGAGGAGGTTGACACTTCACTGCCAGAGTGTTTGCCAGTAATGGGACCAGCAAACCTGAGCCAGCTAACCCTGATCTGTTTCTCTGAATTTTCTGAGACCTTGTCTGACCCTGTGTTCTTCTGCCTCTCAGATCCTGACTATCTGGTAATCAGTCAAATCCTGGAGAGAACTATGGCTGCCTGGAACCTGCCTGTCTGCCCTCC
Organism: Cyprinodon tularosa; assembly: GCF_016077235.1. Lineage (NCBI taxonomy): Eukaryota > Metazoa > Chordata > Actinopteri > Cyprinodontiformes > Cyprinodontidae > Cyprinodon > Cyprinodon tularosa. The sequence continues at coordinate 43,929 of NW_024038194.1, forward strand.
GCCTCAGCCACCATCTCTGCCTCTGCCCTCAGCCCTCAGCCTGCCGATCAGCCTCTGGACCCACAAGGTTCCCCCCCTGCCGGTCAGAATACCCTCTGAGCAGGTATTAACTCAAACCGCCGATAAACAGCAAGTTTCCTGGATCCACTCTAACCGATCTGTCCTCCTCTAGTTGCTTCCCTTCCGTGACCAGCCTGACGAGCCAAGACCCCGTTCACATTCTCTGTAAACTTTGTCAATAAACCTTTTAACTTTTTCCCTGTCTCCTGAGAGTGTTTCTGCATGTGGGTTAGACGATTAAACCCCAACATGACAACAGGACTACACTGGAAAACAGGCCGATCTCCAGCATCTATAAAAAAGGATGTTGATGGCTGCAGCACAGCTGATATTTCTTTCCAGGATGACGTCACAGCCAAACAGGAACAGACGAGCCAAAGCTACTATGAGAAAAAGCAGAGAGAGCAGAACGTTAGAGATTGAACTAACAGATTCTGCAGAGTGGGAGAATAGAGATAGAATGATGCAGAATGATGAAAAAGGGGTCCCTATGTCCTCCAGCAGTCTAAGCCTATAGCAGCAGAACTATAGAGATAGCTCAGGATAACCTGAGCCACTCTAACTAGAAGCTTTATCAAAAAGGAAAGTTTTAAGCCTAGCCTTAAAAGTAGACAGGGTGTCTGCCTCACGGACTAAAACTGGTAGTTGGTTCCACAGGAGAGGAGCCTGATGACTAAAAGATCTGCCTCCCATTCTACTTTTAGAAATTCTAGGAACCACTAGTAAACCTGCAGATTGAGAGCGAAGTGCTCTGTTAGGAACATAAGGAACAATCAGATCTCTGATATCAGATGGAGCTTGGCCATTTAAGGCTTTATATGTGAGAAGGAGGATTTTAAATTCTATTCTGGATTTAACAGGAAGCAAATGAAGAGAAGCCAGGATAGGAGAGATATGATCTCTCTTTTTCATTTTCATCAGAACTCTGGCTGCAGCATTTTGGATCAGCTGAAGGCTTTTAACTACAGTTTGTGGACTTCCTGATAGTAAAGAATTACAATAGTCCAGCCTTGAAGTAACAAATGCATGGACTAGTTTCTCAGCATCACCCCTGGACAGGAGATTGCTCATTTTTGCAATATTCCTCAGATGAAAGAAGGAAATTCTAGAAACCTCTTTGATATGGGATTTAAATGACAGGTCCTGATCAAAAATAACACCAAGTTTTTCTACTTTATTATCTGAAATCAGTTTATTCCCATCTAAATGAAGTGACTCTGGTCCAAAGACTATAACTTCTGTTTTGTCTGCATTCAGAAGCAGAAAGTTAAGAGTCATTCAGGTTTTTCAGTCTTCAAGACATGCCTGTAATCTATGTAATGGGTTAGCTTCATCTGGATTATAGACAGATATAGCTGGGTATCATCAGCATAACAGTGGAATTTAATCCCATGCTGTCTAATAACTCTACCAATTGAGAGCATGTATAAAGTAAAGAGAATTGGTCCTAGCACTGATCCCTGTGGTACTCCACAGGTAACCTTTGAGCATGTTGAAGATATATCATTAACATGAACTGAACTGAATTCGATCAGATAGACAAGATTTAAACCAGTCTAGAGCTGTTCCTTTAATTCCAACAAAATATTCAAGTCTTTCTAAAAGAATATTATGGTCAACTGTATCAAATGCAGCACTGAGATCCAACAGGACGAGCACAGATACAAGTCCATTATCTGAGGCCATGAGAATATCATTAGTGACTTTCACCAGAGCTGTTTCAGTGCTATGATGAGCTCTAAAGCCAGACTGAAACTCTTCAAAAAGTTCATTATGGTGGAAGTGATCGCAAACTTGTTTGGCAACTACTTTCTCAAGTATTTTAGATAAGAAATGAAGATTGGATATAGGTCTATAATTAACCAAGTCATCGGGGTCAAGAGAAGGTTTCTTAAGCAGAGGTTTAATTACAGCAACCTTATAAGCTTTAGGTGCATATCCCTGTAACAGAGATAGATTAATCACATCTAAAATGGAGGAGGAGATCAAAGGGAATACCTCCTTAAATAACCTGGTTGGAACTGGATCTAACATCCAAGTTGAAGGCTTAGATGAAGACAATAATTTTGCTAATTCAGAAAGTTCAACTGGATCAAAGCAGTCTAAACCCGGTTCAGATTCCATGACTACCTCAGGTACAATCACGGATAGAGGAGTGCTTATGATCTTATTTTTAATAAGATCAATCTTATTTATAAAGAATCCCATAAAATCATTGCTGCTAAGAGCAGGTGAAATGGACGGTTCAACAGAGCTATGGCTCTGGGTGAGTTTGGCAACTGTATTAAAAAGAAATCTAGGATTATTCTTATTCTCCTCTATTACTGAGGAGAAGTATGCTGCTCTTGCTTTACAAAGGGTCCTCTTATACAGCAGTAAACCATTTTTCCAGACTAGGAAGGACTCCCGCAGGCCTGTGGAGCGATATTTTCTCTCCAGTTTCCTAGCATTTTGCTTCAAAGTGCGCAGCTCTGCATTAAACCAAGGAGCAAGCTTTCTATTTTTAACGGTTTTCATTTTCAAAGGAGCTGCGTTGTCTAAGGCAGTACGCAGAGATCTAGCAACCCCATCAACAAAATCATCAACCTGTGAAGGGGAATAAGCTATGCTTTTGCACTCTGCAGCACTGCTCAGCGACACAGAGGAGAGAGAAAGTGAAGCAGATTCTTTAAAATGTATAACTGCACTATCTGATAAAGATCTACTAAAGTTGAACCTTCTTTTGGGGGAGGAGAACTCTGTTAAAGTAATCCTGAAGGTTATTAGAAAGTGGTCAGAGAGGACAGGGTTGGGAGGAAATGCTGTTATTTCTTCACATTCTATGCCGTATGTCAGCACAAGATCCAAAGTATGAAGATGAGAATGTGTGGGACTATTCACATTTTGAACAAAGCCAATAGTGTCTAAGATAGCATTAAAGGCTGCTCTTAAGCTATCGCCTTCAATGTCAGCATGGATGTTAACATCTCCCACTATGATGACCCTGTCAGTATTTAATACCAAATCAGAAAGGAACTCTGAAAACTCATCTAAAAATTCAGAGTAAGGACCTGGTGGACGATACAAAGTTAGAAAAAGAAGAGGTTTTCTTGCCTTGAAATCTGGATCAGGGAAATTAAGGGTTAAATGTTCAAAAGAGTTGTAGGTATTAACTGTTTTGGGAGTAATCAGTAAGTCAGACTGGAAGATTGTTGCTATTACTCCTACTCGCCCAGAACTTCTGGGTATGTGAAAATTTAAATAGCTTGAAGGAGTTGCCTCATTTATGCTCACATAATCCTCTTGCTGCAGCCAGGTTTCTGTAAGGCAACACAAGTCAATGTGATTATCACAAATCAAGTCATTAACTAGCAGACTTTTAGAGGAAAGAGATCTTATGTTAAACAGACCGCATTTAATTGCTTTAACTTTTTCCCCAATTTGAGTTATTTTGATAATTAGATTATCATGATTTACTCCTTTGGGAATATTTGCTAATTTATTAGCAGTGTTGGGGATTACATGTAACGACGTTACGTAATTTAATTACAAAAACAGAGTAACTGTAATTCGTTACAGTTACAATGAGAAAATATGTCATTCAGTTACAGTTACTTCCGAAAATATTAAGAATTACAAATTTAGATACATTTTTTTAAAAATATAAAGAAAAACCTTTGCGAAATATGTACAGTGAACCCTCGCTATAACGCAGTTCACTTTTCACGGTCTCGCTGCTTCACGGATTTGCATCATGCATTGTTAAACTTTATTGTCGAACATAATCAATGGTGGCATGTCGGTTTATAAGGATCTTTTGGCCCAGAAGAAAAAAGAGCGACAACAACTACCGATAATTATGTTCTTCTCTCCAAAAAACACACAGCTGCACCGCAGGCTTTAGAAGAAAAAAACACCACAGAGCGGTCAGGATGCAGCGGCTCCGTCAGAACAGCAGTCAAATACTGTACTGTACACGTCAGTCACTATTTGTCCTAATGTACTTTGTATTTTTTTTCATAATCATTTTTCATTTTATCCCGTTCCAATCCGTCACGGCGAGGCAGTGCTGATCCACGCAATATTAACTCTTCAATTCGTATTGATGATTAAAATTATTACTTATTTATTGATAACTATATTATTTTACAGTACAGTACCTTTGTTATTTGTAAAAAAAAAAAAAAAAAAAAAAAAGACAATAACATGCTTGGGCCTGTAAAAAGTTTTTGTTCCTTGATTTCAATGTTGTATCGAGTATTTCATTGTATAATAACTTTAAAAAAATAAAGGTTTCTACTTCACAGATTTCACCTATTGTGGGTTCTTTTAGGAACGGAACCCCCACGATAAACGAGGGTTTACTGTAATGATATTTTTATTGCTTCGCGCCCTGTATCGCCATTTCCCGCTACGGCTCCTTGTCTCTATCATATTTGCCACTCTGATGATCCATCCTGTGCTGGTGGAGCCTCCTTGAGGAACAGAAGCGAGCGGACGGTTCTGTTTCAGCTCAAGCAGCGCATCAGAAATGACAGCCTTCCAGCACTGGAAATTTAAGGAGCATTTCATTTACATCTGTGAAAATGGCTCAAATTTAACCGTGCAGTGCAAGAAGTGTTTGCCGGCTATCAACCTGACCCTGCTTGTGTTAGTCTGCAAACTGCGTAAATGGTAGAGCCTGGGGGAGGAACAGAAAGAGTATGGCCCGATGATGAGAGGAGTCTGCCTGGTGCTGGCATCTCTTCTTGTGGACATCCTGTGATTGCCTGTCAGCAGTTCCCTATCCTTTAAGCTTAGCTGCATTTTTTAAGGTTCACATTTCAGCTTCTCTAAAAAATTAAATGCTTGACATTGGTCAATACTCATTAAACTTAAGTAATCAAAGGAGCTAATCAAAAGTACTTAGTTTACATTAGCTTTTCTAAAAAGTATATCGATAAAGTGTACATCTACAATTACATTTTAACAAGGTAAGCTTGCTAACTGTAATGGATTACTAATTTTTAAAAGATAACGTACCCAACACTGCTTTATGAGATTTTTGCGTTGCGTTGGCGCCGATGAACACTGTTCTGGATGATGCTAAAAAGTGGCGGGTAACAGTAGAGAGCCTGCAGACAGACGCAGTACTTTGGGGTCGTTAATACTACAACTTGCTCTCCTGCCGTACCTTGCACCCTGAGCGGTGGTCAGGGTTTTCGAGAATAGGAGCAGCCGAATAATAAACTTCACCCCCCCCCCCCCCCCCCCCCCCCCCCCCCTCCCCCCCCCCCCCCCCCCAATAATTTTTTATTCCTATCCACCTTTCTGGCCAGGATTCCTAGAAAAGAAGAAGCTGCCCACATGCAAATGTGGGCGAATGGATCTGCCTCGGGTAGAGAAAGACGTGCAGACCCACAAGGCAAACAGAAAGGCGCTATGTTGTTAAAGTAGTTGTGCGTCAGTTAGAGTTATTAGATACAGAGATATCACAGTAAAAAAAATAACGCTTGCTTAACTTCAGGTGGCAGGAAGATCGCCACCTGGACAGCTGCAAACAGCTCAGTTAATCCAAACAGTTAATAGTGCAACCTGCCATGTCACGAACAACCTATTGTACTTCCAGGAGGGCGCTTGATAATCAGTCTCCGACGCCTGAAGAACTGCTCGCGGACTTAAATCTTTCTTTGTGCTCAGACTAGGTCGTTAGAAATTATACAAGATATCACTCAATATAATAACAAAAATAACACACTGAGGAAAGTCTCTTCAACATGTCATAACTTAAAGCCTTTAAAACTAAGCTTGAGGCCGGCGATTATGTTCAACCAAAGGACTAGCCGACACAAGTATTTTGAATTGTCCAAGGGGTGTCCTATGAAGTTTATCTCACTCTTCCACCCTCCCTAATTTGGGAAGCCAGGTGTAGCATTCCTCAAGGTCCAATGCATGGTAAAAACTTGTAGCTCCTGGACTGCCTCTGTAAAAAGCAAGAGAGATACATGACGAAGGCACCCAAACAGTGTACTATGTTCTTTTACGCCCGCTAATACTAGGTTCAACCTTTGCAATCAATGCAGGTTCTTAAGCGAGGGCCGATCTTTACTCTCCAACAAAAAAAAGAAACCTGCCCACAAGCCGTGAGATGAAAGGGTTCCGCCAATTTCAAGCTGCAGCCCAGCAAGGCGAACTCCTTGAAGGATGTACTCTCTCCATATAGTTTCAGCTCTCTGGCTTTGGAGATATTCTAAGCTTCGATCTGCTGGGTAAGGAATGCCCTCCAGGTAGACCAGGTCGTAATGAGCCACGAATCATATGGTCTGTGGGGAAGGCCCGGACAAAGATTAAAAAAACAAAATGACAAAGATCTATTTGGATTTCAACTTAACAAACTGAGCCGATTACTGCTGCTGCTTGTTGATTACTTGAAGTCATTCTGGGTCGTTGCCCTTTCCTGCCATGGTTAGTAGTTGCCTGGGCATGGATATGCTAGGTTGAAGCTTTCCATGCCTGAAGAGACTGGAAATGGCCTGCTGAAACAGCCGGCGCCGATGTGAATTAGGTTAGCCATGTTTCATGTTACCTCTATCCTATTAGTTTACTCTGCTCGTATTCCCGAATGTATCCGAACAGAACCTGGATGGCAACGCCTAATTAGAGATCTCTCCAGGTCCTTTCTTTCCTTTTGGGTTTCGTTAGGTTGTGAGTTCATCCTTGATAGGACTCAATTTATATAGCGTTTAAACAATAAACACCTTTTTAGTGCAGCGCCTGCTTCCCATCCAGAAGCTGCTGCATGTAATTCCGGCAAATCAAAGTTGAAAAATCAGAACTGGTCTCATAGTCCTTGACTCTATACTATCAGCCAAGATCACATGGAGGTCTAGCCCCGGTTTCCGTACTGCCCAGATGGCATGGCACTTCTCAGTCAGGGAACAGCTAATAAAAGATGCCGCTGGGAAATGCCAGCTGGACAGAGACGGCTCCAGTACACTCTGTAGTTGCACAGGAAACGCGCCCGACCTGCACCTCTAAATTTACCCGTTCTTGCGACCGCGACGTGTCATATGGGCATCACATGTACTTTGAGGAGGACAAGCCAGGTGCCTCTGCCCTATAAACGCGAGTCCCAAAGGATGGATTTGTGCTAAGACGACACAAAAACACTTGTCTCTCCTTATTTGCTCCACAATAGAAGCCAATAGAGTGCTGGGCTGTCTGAATAAAATTTGCGACAAAAACTCAGTGGAGCACTCTCTTTACAAGCCACACATATAAAACAGGAGTTAGGGTGGATGACCATTCAAGTGGAGCGATAACTTCACCGAGCAACAGATCGCCCCCAACCCCTCTTTTTATATTTTAACCCCAACTCGGGATTTTAAAATGGGTGTCCCTTTATGGCAAAGAGGTTGCCTTGAGAGGATGTAGTTCATTGTTTTTATGGAGTTGTGGTACAACCTGTCAGCGTTTTTTCTTATTCTATTTGATTATGAGCTTTTTGCCTTTTTAAGAAAATGTGTTAGGATTTTATCCCATTCCCATTATATCAACTGGTGTTACAGTCCTACAGTCAAAAGCTACTGCTTTACCACAAGTCCCGGTATTTTAATTATTTCGATCTCTGAAGCCTAAAATAGTGCCTTTACTTTACCTGACTCAAATCAATAGGGACAAATGTCATGGAAGACACTCAGCCCCTTGCCAAGACCTTCTGTGGAAGTGCCTAACATCAGAGCCAGGGTTGCAGGTTGGGCCGATTGCCACAGAGGGATTTGAAGCGGTTTTTTTTTTTTTATTTTACAATCTTCGTGGGTTTTAAATAGTGTTTTATTCTGCACCATTTCAATGACTTAGGGGCAGCAAAATAAAATATAACCAAGCTGTTATTGTATTATAATAATAAATAGTGTATTGGTCTCGACCTAGAGTTTTTTAATCTGTTTGTTGTATAAATCATCTTGCTTCTATAAATGTCTTTGTTAAAAATACTTCTTCTTACTTCCTGATAGATGGGAGGAGTGTGGACCCTGAAAGGATGCAAGGGAATTATGAAGAGCGTGCAGAGTGAAAGTGTTTTTTTGTTCAATATCCTTTGGCCTCCTCTTTACTGTTTTCAGCTAGCGGATTGCCTGTTGATTCATTATCTGTTGGTTTGATTTCGTTTTAGTAGGATATAACTTTAGAGAAGTGTTCACATGGTTTGTTCTGAGGTGTGGGCTCCATCAGGCGCACTGCCGGTTGTGTATTGGCTAGCATCACAACTCAGTGGGTTTCTCCACGCTGACCAGTGCGTTGTACGGACATACTTCATCCATTGCTGGCGTAGGGATTGAGGCGACGTCATTGCTGACACAGGCTCCATCAAACTTAGGCAGCTCGACATCGAGTAGGAGCTGTCGTATTCGTTTGTGAGAGAAAGTCAGAAACAAGCACAACAATGACTATGCCCGAAACATTATCTCTGCGCGTAGTATATTTCTGTCAATAAGGGTTGCTTTGTTACATTGTTTACAGCCGAGTTAACACATGCCTGACCTAACCTAAAGCGGTGACTGTATCAAATGCCCCCTTGAGTTTTTATCAGATGAGGGCAGTTCCCATGGTTAAAAGAACGGCCTGTTTGCAACGCGATACTAAAGATGATGTTCACCTATTAATGTTAGAGTGACAATGTCCAGATTTTACACAAGCCACCCACTTGCATCCCATAAGAGATCAAGGAACCACTAAACACAAATTAAAACCCCCACCACACCTTGTTCTATGTTATGATGAACAAGCCTAGCATTCGGCTGCCCACTGCAGTTATCGCACCGGCTCAAGCAGGCTGAAGAAGGTCATGCGTTGAGGAAGCCTTGAGGCGCACAGGTATTGTCTGAGGCACACGACAGTGCGTAAAAACTTTGGTATGAGTTGTGATGTAGTGAAAAAAGATTTAGAGCCAGGGTGCTGTGCTGGTGAATGGACTGGCGAGGGATGGTGAAAAGCTGCAATGTGTGTTCCAAAACCACCCCCCCCCGCTTGCTAAATGGTGCCGGATGATGAGACGTGCTAGCAAGGTAGAAACAGTGGTCAAGGGCTGGATGAGGCGACCAGTCATTAGGCGATTTGCACCGAGAATACAGGCGAGGGGAAGGACAGAGGGATGGAAACGTTTAAAGGACAGGGCGATGTTTTTACTCGTGTCCCGATGAAATGAATACAGAAATGAAATGAAGTGGAATGAATATTTTATTTTATCTCAGAATAATAGCTTATCTAGTAAAAAAATAAATAAATAAATCAAACTTAACAATATACATATAAATTGAATAAAAAGAATCAACAATAATAATAAAATAAAACAAATCCCAATCTTCATAACATGAATCAAATAATAACAATAATTATAAATCAATTTCAGAAATACATAAGAAGGATGTGTATCACAATAAAAACGCCTGAATGGGTAAACATTAATTTAAATTATCTTGATATCGATGGTCGATTTAAATATTTGAACAATAAATAGAAATGCCAGCTAACACAATGTTTATCATTAACAAGCATCTATATTTACCCTCAAATTGTCTGTCATGTATTTTTCTCTACTGTAAAATTGTGCTGAAAAGGTGTGCTAGAAGAGTAGAACTTCATCTATCATACAACACCCTATTCTCCCCTTAGTAACTGCACTGAAAGCAAACCCTAAAAGTGTACCTTATCTGTTTTAACATTCTTTGTTTTGTTTGTTATTTTTTTTTTTTTATGTATCTGTTTTTTAGTTGCTATATTATTTATTATTTTGTTTTCACACCCACATACATACAGTGAATACATACCTATTTACATAACCAATTATTTACATAATAAGCTGCCCACAAATATGCACACTACCACCTGCTTTTCTACCTACACACACAGCATGGTTCCCGATCCCGCCGGCCTATAATCCACATTCACACCCACGTATCCACACAGCACTCGTATACTGCCAAGATCCATCCTTCTTCAACAACTGCAGCGTCAGGCCGCAGGGAGCCAGGTGAGAGAGCTAGACGGAAAGCAGAGAGTGGTCCCCATGCACCCATGCATACACACAGCATACACACCCACACACAGTCCCTCTGAGCCAGTGATACCATTTCACTCCCCTCACTCAATCACAGTACACTGTTTGAGGGAACAACAGTTTGAGCTTATTTTTTACAACAGTACGCTGCTTGGACATTGCTTAAGATTCTTTCTGGAGTTTATGTCCAGAACCCTACACACCACTGAGCCTGAAATGCATATTACTCTACTCATGGTGGTTTGAAACCCTCTAGGTCTGAAGTTAAGGTATTCTCCGATTACTGATAAATTCATAGCCGCCCAACAGTCCTATCAGTGAACACGATTTTGAATGTTCTCTGGTAGTTGTTTATTTCTTTGCTTTATACATAAAGCTGGAGCTGTTGTCGGGAATTACTACAAATTACCAGGGAAGTTATTGATGAGGCGCGGGACTGCTCTATAAATTAGTACATAGTCAAATGGTCATGGAATCCTGCCTTATGGACCTATTCTGATGCGCCCCTCTTTGTTTTGTTACAATGTACATAACGGGGACGCCAGCACGGTGTTTGTAGTGTGTTGCCCATATTTCCACACAGTAACTTCAAGTAAGGTAATGATCAGGATTGAGCAATACAGCAATGATGAAGCGGCCAGCAGCATAATTAGGAAAATGTTTCGGTTGCTTCTTCGCGTTTTAGCTGCTAGAACAGCAATACTTTCTGGCGATATTTTTTTTTTGTTGAATGTATTTTACCTGTGAGCGTTTCCAGCCAAATTTTATTAGTCTATCATAGATTCCATTTCATCCCACCCCCCACCCCCCCCCCCCCCCCCCCCCCCTTCCCCACACCACCAACCCCCCCCCCCCCACCCCCCATAAACCCCCCCCCACCCCCCCCTCCCCCTACCCCCCCCCCACACCCCCCCCCTCCCCCGTCATACCCCCCTCTTGCTCCATAACCTTACCGACGATATCCCCCACAACAACCACAACACCCCCCGCCCATACTTGTTTTGCAGTTTCCAAACAACATAAACTTGGTTTTATCCAAATTTAATGATAATTTATTAATATGAAACCATGTCTTAAGTTGACATAACTCTAAATTGATATCAGCTACAAGTTGATCCAAATTATCACCTGTACAAAAAATATTAGTATCATATGCAAACAAAACAAATTTTAGTATTGTAGAAACTTTACAGATGTCATTAATATAAAGAATAAACAATTTTGGCCCCAGTACTGACCCCTGGGGGACACCACAAACAATGTCCAAGCATGATGATTGGCAGTCACCCATTTGCACAAATTGTTGCCTGTTACTTAGATAACTTTTCATCCACTGGAGGACTACTCCCCGGATGCCATAACGATCCAATTTCTTAAGTAATATTTCATGATTTATTGTATCAAAAGCTTTTTTGAGATCAATAAATACACCAACTGCAGATTTCTTGTTATCAAAAGTGCAGGTGACTTCTTCTATAAATTCGATGACGGCCATTGCTGTAGATCTTTGTGACCTAAATCCATATTGACTTTCGGAAAGCAGTTTATGATTGTTAATGAAAGTATCTAATCTACCCACGAATAACTTCTTCACACATTTTGGAGAACTGTGGAAGTAAAGAAACAGGCCTATAATTTGTGAAATGGTGTGTGTCCCCAGATTTATAGAGTTGAATAACTTTAGCCATTTTCATCTTTTCCGGAAATTTACCCGATTGAAATGACAAATTACAGATGTAAGTCAGAGGCTGAATGATTTCCTCAATTACCTTCTTAATTATTGACATATCAATGCCATCACAGTCAGTTGACCTTTTGCTTTTACATTTATTGACAATATCTATAATTTCCTTTTCTCCCACTGCAGTAAGAAAAATTGAGTGTGGATTTCTGTTGATTAATGTTTCATTCAGAGCTCCAGTTGTTGTAGTATCTGGGATTTGTTCTGCAAGTGATGGACCCACACTCACAAAAAATGTATTAAAATTATGAACAATGTCATTACTATCCTCAAAATTGTCATCATTATTTATAAAAAACTGTTTATAAAAAAGTTTTTCTTGATAATATTATTTAATGATTTACAAATCCCTTTAATGTTTTTCTTATTTCTATCTAATAATTTACTGTAATAATCCTGTTTAGCTATTCGTAGAATAGCAGTTAATTTATTCTTGTATTTGTAACGTACAGGATATTGGACCCAGGAAACAGCTCATACAGGTCAGTGGAATGCAACAGATTTTATTAATAATGAGAGGCGCAGGGGGCGTTTAGCTGCTCTCAGTCAGGAAATCCCCTGTGGCGGACACAACAGGTTAGTGATCAGCAATAAGAGAACTAGAGAGGGACTGAGGCTGAATCACTAACCTGTTACTGGGTCTCAGAGTGGGCGACTGGCACCGTTTTTGGGTCCGGGGCAGGAGTCCGTATGATGAAGGGGCTTGTGGAAGCGGTGGCCGTTGAGCGGTGGATGGTTAGCTGAGGACTGAGGCCGATGAGCTCCAGAGACAGTTCGTTTATGGATTCAGAGATGGGATCCAAGCGAAGATACAGAGGGGCAATCTAGAAGAGAGGTCCAGGTCCGTTTGAGGGTCCGTTGACTGGCGGGTTGAGAGAAGCAAAAGAGTTAGGCAGACTCGGTTACTCACTGACTGAGTGGGGTTCAGGCTCAGAGGCAGGTAATCCAAGGCAGAACTGATGCAAGGGTTCAGAGGCGGGTCTGGTTTGGATTCTGGACAGGCAGTCAGGATCAGATAAGGGGTCAGGCAGGCTCGGAGAAAAAAAGGCAAAAACAGGTCAGGTAACAGGTAGGCAGGCAAAATGTAGAAAAGCTGGTACTCAATAGTTGGTTTGAGACGATCTGGCACTGGGAACAGATCCAAATGAGCTTTTTATAGAGGTGGGACCAATTAGTGATAATTGCAGGCAGGGTGGAGTGAGCAGGTGTGAAGAGTTGGAGATTAAGCCAGCACCAGTGCCGAGATCGTCACAGTATTTCTTATATTTATTCTCTACCTCCAAGGATCTATACCTTATGAAATCTCTATAAAGTTTGTTCTTTTTTTTGCAGGCATTTTGCAGTCCCTTTGTGATCCATGGAGCTCCAAAGGTTTTTAGGAGTAAACAGTTTTAACGGACAGCTCTTATCATATATTACTTTAAAACTATTCAGAAAATTTTCATAAGCCATATCGACATTATCTTCATACAAAACCGACTCCCAGTTATGTTTCAATAAGTCCTCTTTGAAAGCTGTGAGTGATTCCTCAGTTCTTACTCTTCTAAACTGTGGATTACTTTTATCGTTATTTTTTACATAGAAAGTGTCGCTGACAACAAAGACTGGGAGATGATCACTAATATGCTGAATTATTAATCCACTTATGGTATTATTATCCAAGATATTAGTAAATATGTTATCTATTAATGTAGCACTGTTGAGTGTGATCCTGCTCGGTCTAGTGATTCTGGGAAAAAGGCTCAAACTGTACATGGTATTAATGAACTCTTCAGTTGGTTTATGATTGTTTGGGTTAAGTAAATCAATATTAAAGTCCCCACAGATGAAAAGGATCTTCTGAGATGTAACTGTAAATGTTTGCTCAAACCAATCTCTAAATATTTCCATATTGGAACCAGGAGCTCTATACATGCAACTAACAATGACATTTTTATACAATCAAATACATCTTTAGTCACTCCGGTCATGTTTTCTATTATTTTATACTTTAGGTTTTTGTCAACATACACAGCCACTCCTCCTCCAGGTTTCCCTTCTCTATTGATATAATTAAACTCATAACCCTCCAGCTCAAAGTCAGCCCCTTTCTTATGACTGATCCAGGTTTCGGAGATGGCTATGATGCTGAATGGCTGTTTAAACTGGCTCAGACAATCTTTGATACTGTTGAAGTTTGCATATAAACTTCTGCTGTTGAAGTGTATGATTGAAAGCTTATTATCTACCTGAACCGCCCTGTTGAATTGATCTGTTGTATAGTAGCAGCAGTTATCAACAATATCATTGAAGAGGTTGTTTTCTGGATCCACATCCTCTTCCATGTCCTGACTTTTGTAATCTGTATAGATGAATGTTTTCAGTTCCAGGTTATCAGTACTAACAGTTGTAGGTGTTAGTGTTGTGTCCATCAGTGAAGAAGAAAGAGTTCCTGTGACTTGTGACATGATGAAAGTGAGTCGTGCGTGATATCACCTGTGCTCAAACGATCCTCCGATAGTTCAGTCGTACTTATCCAATTCCGTGATATCCCGAACGACCAGAACCTTTGCCTCCTCCGGTGGTCCGTTCAGCTTGATGAAGACCTTACAGTTCGTGGTCCACGTGGACTGGATCTTCTTCTGCTTCCTCAGGAACCGAGCTTTTCTTGCAATCTCCCCATTTCTTTTTGTCAGGTGCTCATTAATGAACACATCTGACCCCTTTAGCAACCCGCCCTGTTTCAGCAGAGCAGATTTGTGTTTGCGGTTGCTGAACCTCATGATAATCGCCGGTTTGTCGCTATTACCTCGTCTTGGTAGCGGATGGCACGCTTCCACAGAGTCACAGTCCAGCTTTATTCCCTTGGTCAAGAGGCCACCTGCTCCTCCGTGGACTCCGTCACGCCGGGTGACGGCTCTCCGTCCAGACAGGGCCCTGCCACCGCGCCAGTATAGGAGCGGGGCTTGACACGCAGTCCGGTGATGATCACATCGTTCATCCTCGTGTACTGCTCCAAATCAGCTACGCGGTTCTCCAGAACGGCGATCCGCTTGTCCTTCTCCTCATTGAGTAATCTCAAAGCCTTCACCTCTTCCACCAAGTCCAGGATGGACTTTTACTGGATTCGGATGGCCGAGGTCTCTCCAGAAAGAAAATCCAATGCCTTTCTTATCACCTCAAAATCTTTAACGGATGGATTCTTCTTGGGGCCCATGACAGTTGACAACAGGAAGTTACCTGTCAGTCCAGACAGCTGATCCAGACGCTGCTGACAGCTGACAGTGATGCTCTCACAGCAGAGGATTGTAGAAGGGATGAATTTTTGTGTTAGTATTTGCAAATCTTACAGTTGGCATTCTTGTCACATCATTAGCTACGTTTACATGGACACAACTAATCGGATTGAAGGCCTGATCAGATCAAAAATGTTTCATGTAAACATGTCAGACTGAAGATTCTAATCCGATTCGGTCCGATCGGAAATAAATTTAATTCCGAAAGAGAGAGGTGGTTTTTGCCGATCGCCATTCCGATTGGCGTCCATGTAAACACCCATTCGGATCTGAAGAGTAAAATAATCTTCACTGCGCATGTGTGCGACGTCAGCGTGACGTTTTTCCGCCTTGTCAACAACAGGAAACCACCGGTCGCTCTCGCTCTCGTTGTGAACAACATGGCGGGAGGAGTCTAGGAACGCCGACTTATACACTCAAGTTCATTTAAAGCTGCAGGAAGCAGGAATTTATCCTCCTCCTCTTCCTCTTTTCTCTCTCCACAGCCCACTCGCTCTCCCACGCCGGTTCAATCGCTCATTCTCTACATTTTCTCTCGGACATTTCGCTGCCAAGCGCTTTTTTCCTCCTCTCTCCGTTTTTCTTTCCGCCCGCTCCGAGCGCATCGTTTGTCAGGCCTCCCAAAAACCAGACGCAGACAGAACTGCCAAGTTTGGCAGGAAGTTCTGCGCATGCTTAAAAGATTTAATCTGATCCAACGCTTGGTACATGTATACACACGTCATGATCGGATCATTTCATTTAGTGTCCATGTAAACGGAGATTTTGAATTTCCGATCAACCAAGGTTTGGATCTGATCGCATGTAAACGTAGCTACTGGCTCCCTTACTGCGAAGGTTTGGTTAAAAACAATGTGGAGTTATTTTTTTCGGAGCTGGAGTGAAGGGAGAGACAGGTCAGGCAGAGGAGGTGAGGGAGCTGGATGCTTCTGTACCGACAAAGAGGAAAAGTAAAAGGAAGAATATGGTTGCTGCTGCACAGGCCAGGAAACAGGCCAGCAAGCTGGCTGCAGAGAAGGAGGAGGTGTCAGACAGTAGCGACGCTGAGAGCAGAGTTTCTGACACCAGTGAGATCTCTGTGTCACAGTTGATTGGTAAAGAGCCTAGATACCATGCCGAATCTTTTAGAACATTTCTACAGCTTATCAAGGATTTAGGGGAATAAAAATGGAAGCACGTTTTTGTAATTTAAGATGATTTTATTCCTCTGCAAGGTATCACATCAGGAACAAGGGGATATCAGGTTTAACAGATCAAGAAGTTTTTAGGTTAAAGAAAATAGTCCAAAGTAAGAAAGCAGCTTCAAGGCTTTATATGTGAGAAGGAGGATTTTAAATTCTATTCTGGATTTAACAGGAAGCCAATGAAGAGAAGCCAGGATAGGAGAGATATGATCTCTCTTTTTCATTTTCATCAGAACTCAGGCTGCAGCATTTTGGATCAGTTGAAGGCTTTTAACTACAGTTTGTGGACTTCCTGATAGTAAAGAATTACAATAGTCCAGCCTTGAAGTAACAAATGCATGGACTAGTTTCTCAGCATCACCCCTGGACAGGAGATTGCTCATTTTTGCAATATTCCTCAGATGAAAGAAGGAAATTCTAGAAACTTCTTTGATCTGGGATTTAAATGACAGGTCCTGATCAAAAACAACACCAAGATTTTTTACTTCCTGTTAAATCCAGAATAGAATTTAAAATCCTCCTTCTCACATATAAAGCCTTAAATGGCCAAGCTCCATCTGATATCAGAGATCTGATTGTTCCTTATGTTCCTAACAGAGCACTTCGCTCTCAATCTGCAGGTTTACTAGTGGTTCCTAGAATTTCTAAAGTAGAATGGGAGGCAGATCTTTTAGTTATCAGGTTTTTTAGGAGAATGAGAAGTGGAGTCATTCTTTTTAAACACCAGAAACTCATCTATTGCATTAGAGATAAAGTCACAAAAGTCTTCATCTGTTAACAAAAGAGAGTTAAACCACCACAAAGGTCGTCTACGTTTGTAGGAAGTTAACTGAATATCTAATAGTAACGGAGCATGGTCTGATATAATTATACTTAAATAATCAGAAAAAACTACATATGAATTGAGAGCCTGGTCGATAAAAAATTATCAATTCTAGAATAAGAGTGATGCACCTTAGAAAAGAAGGAGAATTTCTTACTGGTTGGATTTCGGGATCTCCACAGGTCAATAAAACCACTCTGCCTCATGAAATCAGAAAATGCTTGAGCCATTAGGGATTTAGTTACTTTAGGGGGATTGGATCAGTCTAACTCTGGATCAATGACACAGTTTAAGTCACCCCCTAAAATTAGCAAATTAGAATCTAGAAACGGGAGACAGATCAATAATCTATTTGCAAATTCAGCGTCATCAGTGTTTGGAGCATATATGTTTACCAAAAGAACCTTTTTTTGCATTATTGTTCGACCGGTTAAAACACCACAGAAGGTTTTAACCGGTTGAGATGGGAAAAAACTTTTGATCTTTTAACAGGGTGACCCATGCCCTTGATATTCCAGCTAATGAAACGAAGAGATGTGCCTGATCCTGATATATCGGGGTCTACAGTGCTATTAACCATTTAAGAAAATAAAAGTAAGAACAACCATAAAGAGCTGAGAAGCCCCCCACCCCCACCCCACCTCCTAAAGCAAACCCATGACAAAACCACACCCAAAGTCTCCAAAAATAAAAAAGACAGAACAAGGGAAACTGCAGTGTAACACACGGTAAATGTTCACAATAAAACGTGAATCCGGAGATACAGCAGAGCGAACAGATACGGAAGTGTATCCAACCGAAACTGGCTAATAACCCCCACCAACCTCCAACATAGAATACTAATGTGTGCATTATTATGCCAATATTATTGCTTTAATTAAATCAAAACAATATTGAGAACCACAAGATCCCATTATAATGGGGAAAAATACAACATAAACATTTATCAGAAGCATTCTTGATTTTTAAACTGAATAGAATATAACCATATCCTTAACATCCAAGTGATGTAGATAAGCCTCAACTCTGACTCAGAGTTAGGAGCTGTAAATTCGCCCAAACACAGTCTATGGCCAAGGCTCATTAAGAGCGAATAGGGCTCAATCAGAAATCAAAGTCTGAACGTATTTCTTCGCGTCCTCGGCCTCAGTAAACTCCTTTACAGCTCCATTGTGCGTAATGTGCAGCCGAAATGGGTAAAACAGTCCATACCTGATCCCTTCCATGCCACGAAGTAGCCGCTTCACCTCGTTAAAAGCTGCTCGAGCCCGGGCGACCTTAGCAGTGTGATCTTGAAAGATCGATACAGTCCCGGCACCGATTTTGATCTGCTTCTGTCTCCTTGAACTCCAGTGGGCCTCAGCAGATGGCCGCTCACACTGAGCCTGGTTCTGCTGGAGGTTTCTTCCTGTTAAAACGGAGTTTTTCCTCTCCACTGTCGCTACAAGCATGCTTAGTGTGAGGGATTGCTGAAGAGTCAATGAGTCGATGCAATCAGCTGGTTTTCCTTAGATAGAAAACTTTGTATCAATTTGACTGTATGATCTGGTTGAACTGTAAAGTTCCTTGAGATGACATGTGTTGTGAATTTGGTGCTATATAAATAAACTGAATTGAATTGAATTGATCCGCTGGCGCTCCCTCGCACTCCCCAAAATATCCAGACAGTCATTGTAATAGTAGAGCCTGCACACAATTACCCGCGGACGTTCGCCCGGTTTGGGCTTCGGTTGAAGAGTGCAATGAGACGGGTCCACCAGTGGTTCCTTTTCCAGGCCGAGTGCTTCCTTCAGTAACGCAGCCACAGCAGCAGGTGAACAGGAGTCAGCGCCCTCAGTCACGCCGATGATCCTAATGTTGTTGTGGCAAGATCTTGACTCCGAGTTCTCACACTTATCTTCCAACATGGTGACCTTAGCTTTAAGCTGCTCCAGAGTGGTTTTCATACCGATAATGTCATTAGAACAACCCGTGAGCACCTCCTCCACATCCCCCACCATAGCCGTTAGCTTAACCAGCTTAGCATCAGTAGCAGCATAGTCACTTGCTAGCTGCGTCTTCACGGCTTGCACCTCAGCTTTAATGGATGACAACGCATCACCAAAGACCTCTTGAAGCTCTTTCTTAATAATGCCGGCAATGTCTTCCTTCAGAGAGGACAGTAATTCGAGCTTTAGGGAATTGGCATCCTAGTTCGTCTGAATCGGAGCAGTTGCGCTGCAGGGGTCTGGCGGCGCCAGAGAAGATGAGGCCTGTGAGCAAGACTTTAGCTGTGTCTGAATAGTACGAGATTTTCCCCTTCCTGACATTGCCACTCGATGCAAAAATAGGAAAACAGGACCGGAGTGCAAAAAAGCAAATACCAGAAACTTGATTTACAATGAAAAGCATGTTTGAATAAGAATTATAAATGAAATTGGCAGGAGGTATCGCCACTCACGTTCTACTCCATTAACCGCTCAACAGCGCCCCCTTCAGCTTGTTTTTCAAAGACTCTGGTCCACAGATTATAACTTCTGTTTTGTCTGCATTCAGAAGGAGAAAGCTAAGAGTCATCCAGGTTTTTATGTCTTTAAGATTGATGATCAACAGGAGAGCACATTTTCTCCTTAACACTAAAAGTCCCGGATATACGAGAATTTTCGTCAGCCTCCAGTCCCCCCGCAGTACTTATCAACTCATGAATCCCTTTTCAGATGTAAATGCCCCATTAGCGCTGTGGCTGGAGAACCGCTCCACCCCTTCAGTTTCGGTTTCAGCTAAAGTATCTCTCTTTGAGTATTTTACCTGAGAGCAGGAGGGAAAAATCATATTTGTAATTAAATATAACTAGGTTTACGTCATCAGTGTTGCCAACAGCGCAATGATTTCAGCGCAGGGATCAGATAACTGATCTGTACGATGAAAATAGCTGCATGAGCTGGAACGCTGTAGAAAGCAACAATATTTATACAATAATGACCATTTATACGATAATGACCGTTATTTATTTGGGGGAGAATATAACTCCGGCGATCTCTCTTGCGGTGCAGACACACAGCCAGCATCGCAAGACCGCAGTAAAGTTGGCAAAAATATTCACAGATTCGGCTTTTCCGGATTAATAACTCGCCGAATTATTTATTCTACAAAACAGACACCAGAGCAAGGCAGACAGTGAGCTACAACTGTAGTTTCCTAAAAACGAGTCTCCTATAGCGCTAGGAGAATTACATTGGATCCTATGGAGAGCACACTGCTCAAAAAATACTCCGTCTGCAAGTCGCAAAATAATCAGAGAGAAATATTCAAAAGCTGCACCAAGGAGAGGTGGATTATTCTCACATTTATTGGATTAGAAAATAATACTTTTCTGAGGAATTTTCAGAACCTAAAAGACAAATGACACCTCTATTCTATTATTAGAATAAGTATAAAATTAGCTATAATTACACTATAGATCACTGCAGTGCCTCCAAACTTGTAGGATAAACAGATAATATCATCTGGATCAGACTACAACTCTTACTTTGGGAAGATAGGCCAAACTGTATTTTTGGAGATTTATTCATTGATATTATAAGCATATTTTAGCCAATAATTTCACTATAGATCATTGTAGTACCCCAAACATAGATAACCTAATGTAGTTCAGACTACATCTCTTACTTTCAGAATATGTGCTAAACTGTATTTTTTCAAAGATGTTTTCATTGTTATTCTAAGCAGGCCAGGTGTGCAATCTCTGCAACAGGAACCACAGCACTGAGCGTTGTTTTCACTGCACAAAGTATACCTGTCACACATGCAGGAAGGACTCACCTTGGGTTTGTAGAAACTGCTAAATGGGACAATTGTAGCTTCATATTAAGAGCTTTTCCTTGGGTGGAATAAATGTTACTGCTATACTGAAATCATACTGTTTGTCATTCTCTAAGCTGAAATGTTTAATGACGTGAAAAGGCGAGAACAGACAAAATACAATTATTCTCTGCGTTTCTTTCACATAGTGAGCTTTGCAATATAAATGAGTCTGTTGGTGAATGGACAATATAAATAGGCTCTGCCTTGCCTTGTTGGAAAAGCATGGTTATGACCTGTTCTCAGCTCAGGAACTAGGACCCGTATGATATCTGGTTGTTCAATAGGTTTGCCTAAATAAAAAATTTAGCTATGACTTATAAATATATTCCTGCAAAAAGGTCTGATGTTGCAGGGGAAGGTAATGAAAAGTGTTTGGAGCATGCTCTGGTTCTGATGCCAGTTTGTTTGAGCCTTATCCAGTCTCCTGTAAAAGGGCTGGTCACATCACAGGTTATTAGCATTGCAACAAGGACAGTTAGCAAGGTAGAGTGAATACACAAACTTGAAGAGGGGAGGGGGGCTTGCAGGAAAACTGAAATTCTCCGGGACATCTAGTGTTAATTCTGCAGGGATGTCTGGTCTCACAGTGTGATGGGGAGCAGGGCTGCTGCACATAGTGTCATGTAGTCTGAGAAGCTGGTCTCGCGTGTAAACAATAATATGATCGGAGTCACAGAAAAGGGTTCTCTATTTGAATCATCAAAAGTCCCGAAAGTAGGAGAAAGCTCAGCACTATAGTCCAAAAAGTTGGCTTCCTCTGTGCACATACGTTCAGAATACCAAATATTGTATTAACTAATGGAAAAAAAAAAATTTTTTAAACTATAAAGGAGAGAAAGTAGGAAACGAGAGCACGAAAAGACGTAATAGGGTGCTGCATCACAAGCGCCATCTTGACCTCTCCAGTCTTTTTATTTCTCTCTTTGTCATGGTTTGGTGGAGTTTTTGGAGGACCAAAATGAGGAGATCAAGAGGCAGAGGTGAGTCTTGCAGATTTAATTAGAAGTCTAATGCAACAGAGAAAAAAAACAAAAACTGGGAACCAAAAAAATCTGATACTTTAGGGAAAACTCACGTGGGGAGCCAGAGGTGGAGGCTGGTTTTACATTGGAGCTCACGTACCCTAATGTACCCTAACCCTTACAGATGGAACCAGTATTCAAGGAGAGACAGCCAGTAGGCAAGTTCAAAACGTTTGTTAAAACAAAAACAGACAGAACAGAAGTGTGCTGCTCTGGAACTGCAACCACAGCGACTACAGAGGTGGGACGCAACGCATCACTGGTTCTTTAGAAAAAAACACAGGTAAGTGACCACTATCATCTGACAGGAGATGATACGGAGTGAGTCACTGACCTGGTTTAACAGTTCAGTCCATTCTCTGCATGATAGGCAGGTTGCATCCGATGGAGTGCTGAACGGGATCCAATGCAGAACAATCCAGGGTGTCCACGATCAATGAACCAACCAAAGAGAGCTGACACGAGACCAATCCAGGCAAGAACCAGACAGTTCTGAGATCCAGGAGATCTCTGCTAGGTCAAGGGTACAGATCCACACAGGAACAGAACAGAGTCCAGAGTCAGACAGATGCAGAAGCGTGCCCACAGGCAGGCAGACTCAGTGGTTGAGGGAAGCAGAAACGAGACATTGTTCCAGGGTTTATACAGGACTTTAAACTGGTCTCCTCCTAGGAGCCAGGCTTATGGGAATAAAACGGACCCTCCCCGTGTTCTGAGCCAAAATCCTGAGGACTCCGTGGAGAAGGATCTGAACAGGATCAGAAAACGAGACAAACATGAAACCTCTCAACCCACTGGCTGCCAGGAACCAGGACATGAACCTGGGAATAAACTAAAAACCAAACAAACAGAAAACAAATAATGATCTGGCCCTGATCACTCGGGCTGGACCAGGTATAAAGCAACAGACGCAGGTGGATGAGATTAGTGATAATTACAAAACCGGGCAGAGTTAGGCAGGTGAGTGAAATTAACAATTAGGGTGAGCTTTCACGACAGATCATGACATTACTCTACATAAACTATGCTTCAAATTTGATCAATACTGACAAACTGTCACATCATCAATAGAGAATCTTCGGACGGAACTCAAACTCAGCGACTGCCCAGAAAAGATCTGTGTGGTAGTGTGGGCCAAAATCCCTCATGCAGTGTGTGCAAACCTGGTGAAAACTTCAGGAAACATTTGACCTTTGGAATTGCAAACAAAGGCTACTTTGTTACTTACTCAATGTTAATATCACTTACATAATATTAACATTGATTTTCTCAGGTGTTCAAATACTTATTTTAAGCTGAAAGGTAAAAAAAAAATATATAATAATTTTTCATCAGGGGTGCCACTTTCCAGTGCCCAGATTATATTGTTATGAAGTTGCATTTCTGTCCTTCTGTGAAAGTTGACAATCGCCAATATCTGTGACATTGTCCATGGAGATCTGGGGGCTTTGAATCAGAGTGCCAATGCACGATAATTATCAGGTATTCTACCAACATAGCACATTCAAGACAAAGTATTAGTTTGTCGGTTTCTCCACAAACCTGTCTAAGCTGAAAGACTCAGTCAGTGAAATGATGGCCTCCTTATGGTGATGGAAACTTTTCCCTGGTTATATCTAAAAAGGGGTTAATCTACTGCAGAAAATGGATTATTATGACTAGAGCGTCTTTCCTCCATCTGAACAGCAGAGGTTGCTGTTGTTCAGCAGACAAGCCTGGCCTGTAGGTCTGACATCTGCCCAGTGTTGCCAACTCAGCGACTTTGTCGCTATATTTAGCGACTTTTCAGACCCCTCCAGCGACTCTTTTTCAAAACAGCGACTAGCAACAAATCTAGCGACTTTCCTGGTGTCTGCCGTGGGGCGCCTCCCGCGTCCCAACCTCGTTCTCCTGCTTCCGCAGCACTCCCTCTCAGCGCTGCAGTCAGAGCCACAGCATGTTTACCCTCAGCTTCCAGACTGCAAATGAACCGCTCGCATGCGCCGGGATTGACGGCGCAGGTTGATCACGCTGAAGTCAGCTCCCTCAGTTGCTGAGCCTGCCATAGAGAGCCTTGACCAACATGACCATGATCCACTCTTTCTGTGAGCAGGCAAGCACAGCCTGTGTGTGTGGAGGGAAATCTTATTAGTTTGAAAAAAAATTCACAATAATTACCATTATTTGCTTACATTGTCATTGATTCTTTGTAGCCTTTTTTTGTTCCATTTAGATAGTTAATTGTTGTTGTTCAAAATGTTAATGTTTTACCGTGATTTTTAAGCTCCTTAGTGGACCAGAAGGGGAAAAGAAAAAGTAAAAAAAAAAGTTGAAAAGTATATATATTATGCAAATTAGGCAATGACGTCATTCAGCGACTTCTAACGACTTACAGCACAGCCAATAGCTACTTTCCTTTCTGAGGAGTTGGCAACACTGCATCTGCCACCGAATTATTTTCTGTCTCATTCTAGATTTTCCTCACATATTTAGAAACGTATAACTGGGCATCAAAAGCATTTTTCTGTAATGCAGTCAAAAAAAAAACAGTGTCATCGGCTTTTTATGATGCAGTCATTCCTGCGCACAGAGGCACAACTGATTGGCTCATTTTCTAGTCTGATTATGAATCATTTCGAGTCACACAGTTTTTTTATTAAACATTACATAAATCTTATTCTAAATGTTTAAAAATTTAAAAGAAAATCTGGCAGAAGATGATCTCTTAGCAGTTCTCCATTATATGTCTTCAACTCTATTCAGTTTATTTACAGTGGTGAGAAAACATGCTTGCCCCCTTCCTCATTTCCTGTTTTTTCGCATGTTTGTCACACTTAAGTGTTTCGGAACATCAAACCAATTTAAACAATAATCAAGTACAACACAAGTAAACACCAAATGCAATTTGTAAATGAAGGTATTTATTATTAAAGGAGAAAAAAAATCCAAACCATCATGGCCCTGTGTGAAAAAGTGATTGCTCCCTAAACCTAATAACTGGTTGGGCCACCCTTAGCAGCAACAACTGCAACCAAGGGTTTGCGATAACTAGCAATGAGTCTTTTACAGCGTTCTGGAGGAATTTTGGCCCACTCATCTTTGCAGAATTGTTCTAATTCAGTTACATTAGAGGGTTTTCCAGCATGAACGGCCTTTTTAAGGTCATACCACAACATCTCAATAGGATTCAGGTCAGGACTTTGGCTAGGCCACTCCAAAGTCTTCATTTGTTTTTCTTCAGCCATTCAGTGGTGGACTTGCTGGTGTGTTTAGGATCATTGTCCTGCTTCAGAACCCAAAGTTCGTTTTAGCTTGAGTTCACAAACAGATGGTCGGATATTCTCCTTCAGGATATTTTGGTAGACAGCAGAATTCATAGTTCCATTTATCACAGCAAGTCTTCCAGGTCCTGATGCAGCAAAACAGCCCCAGACCATCATACTACCACCACCATATTTTACTGATGGTATAATGTTCTTTTTCTGAAATGCAGTGTTCCTTTTACGCCAGATGTAATGGGACACACACCTTCCAAAGAGTTCCACTTTTGTCTCATCTGTCCACAGAATGTTTTCCCAAAAGTCTCGGGGATCATCAAGATGCGTTTTGGAAAAATTGAGACAAGCTTTAATGTTCTTTTTGCTCAGCAGTGGTGTTCTGCATGCAGGCCATTTTTGCCCAGTCTTTTCCTCATGGTGGAGGCATGAACGCTGACCTTAACTGAGGCAAGTGCGGCCTGCAGTTATTTGGACGTTGTTGTGGGGTCTTTTGTGACCTCTTGGATGAGTCGTCGTTGTGCTCTTGGGGTAATTTTGGGCGGCCGGCCACTCCTGGGAAGGTGCACCACTGTTCCATGTCTTCACCATTTGTAGATAACGGCTCTCACTGTGGTTCACTGGATTCCCAAAGCTTTGAAAATGGCTTTTTAACCCTTTCCAGACTGATAGATCTTAATTACTTTCTTTCTCAATTGTTCCTGGATTTCTTTGGATCTTTGGCATGTGGGAAGCTTTTCAGGATCTTTTGGTGGACTTTACTGTGTCAGGCTGCTCCTATTTAAGTGATTTCTTGATTGAAAACAGGTGTGGCAATAATCAGGCCTGGCGGTGGCTGGAGAAATTGAACTCAGCTGTTAAAAACCACAGTTATAGTATATATTAATGAGGGGGGCAATCACTTTTTCACACGGGGCCATGATGGTTTGGAATTTTTTTCTCCTTTAATAATAAACACCTTCATTTACAAATTGCATTTTGTGTTTACTTGTGTTGTCCTTGACTATTGTTTAAATTGGTTTGATGTTCTGAAACACTTAAGGGTGACAAACATGCAAAAGAAACAGGAAACGAGGAAGGGGGTAAACACTTTTTCACACCACTGTATATAGTGGCAATTTACAACACTTGTAATCTCAGGTCACTTTCCAGTTCACCAGATCATCCATTCAGATTGATTCAAAGTTTTCTATCTAAGGAAAACCAGCTGATTGCATCGACTCATTGACTGGAAGGTATTCCCTTCGAGTCAACGAAGGGAATACCTTCATTGACCCACAGCCATACTTAATGTAGGGCTGTGGGTCTGTGGGTAGAGTCAACATGTAGAAAACACAAGCACAGAGTGATGAAGGTTTATTGTCTCCTTTTCCTTTACTCATCAGCAAGACTTGACTTGTTTCAGGAATGTGGGACAGATTAATCACAGTTGCAGCCTTCGGCACCACATCAGGTAGATGTGTTTACTGCGTCATACTAAGGAATGCAACAGAAGCTTCTAAGTAGTTGAAGAAAAGACAATCAAAGTTTTAATATTTTTTATTTCCAAGTACGTTTTGGAAATAGTTCCAAACTATGTATCAAAATCTTTAAAGATGCAATGAAACCTATTTTCTAAATCTGCTCAATGTTTTTACTAATGTTGCGTCTGTTTAGCTTGGGTCTAAACAAAGAGTGAATGGCTATTCATGCATTCCCACTTTTGAAAAGAACACAAGGTGTCACTCTTCTATTTAAAACGGCAAAAATGTCATTCTGCCTTCTCTGGAAAATCTGGGGCTAAAACAGTTATTGATGAGAATTTTGTATTTAATGAGAAACTCAAATAAAATTCCTGAAATCCAGCCCTTCATTTTTAGACCAACCTTGTAGTGTCACAGAAGAGCTATTATTCTGATGATCGTGAGAAAGGTGCAGGATACACCTATGTCTATTACACAGCAACCCAGCGACCAACAGAAGCCATCAGTCCTGTTCTGCAGGGTTCATGCGTGATATCTAAGAGCCAATCAGCAACGACGTGTCATGTTACATTTATATCTTGAGCAAAGTCAGATTGTTAGAACAACAGAGAAGTCAAATCAACCAGACAGTCTGTGGACATCTATAAATCAAAACCACAAGGTAAGAAAAATGAATAATTCTAAAAAGTTATGAAAGCTAAAATAAATCCAAAACAATAACAATATTTTTTTTTCCTTCTTGCATTTAAACATTTATATTATAATTATTAGAAACAAAGAGACACTTAATATCATGTTGGATTACAATGCAAACCTCTTTGGAGAGAGAGAGATGGAAAGTTTATCAAAAAGTTGGTCCTGAGATGTATGTGATATATGCGCATATACTATTTTAAAGCATAGAGTAGGTTTGTAAATAGTCTGTAATCAGTTTGAATGTAACAGAGACAAACTTTGTCTCTGAACTTGGACCGACCATCAATTTTCCTTGAGTGGATCACTTGTTTTGCATCCACACCACCACAGTCAGTTTGTTTGAATCATAACCACTTTATCAAGAGGAATCAATTCAGATCACATGAGAAGTCACATATAAAACACTATTACATTATTAGTCATGAACCCCTCCCCCCCCAAAAAATAAAAACAAAATAAAATGTAGTTGTTGTCTCCAAATATAAGATCTACTAAAGGATCTGTTGATATAAATTGAGTATTTGGGTTCACATAAACTCTCCCCATTGGATTAGTTAAAATGTCCTAGTATCTTCCTGGGTTTTGTGGATATAGAATATAAATCTAGTTGCTGTTGGTGAATCTGTGGTGCCCCAAAGTTTCAGGACACATTCTAAGGATATGTGTGATGAAATGAGTCTGCGTTTTGTATAAATTTTCAACAGCATGCCTGATAACAGGGAAACTAAAGATCAACAGGAAAGCACACCTTACTGCTTTTCTATCATAATTTATTAATATGGTTTTTTTCCTACATTTTACATCATATGTAAAGTGAAGAAAAGATTTTATAATAGAATCAAGCAAGAGAATATTTATTAATTCATAAACAGTCATGCATTAAAAAAAAAAAACAAAAAACAGCGGAAAGTAAAAGGAGCTGGACAATAATCCAGGCATTATGATTATAGACTGTCTCATCAGAACTGAGAACTTTTCTTGAAGAGATTATACAGGGATTATTTTTCCTCAAAAAACAGATGTATATGACATGACAGATTGGAAAAGCCTCTCTGTTTGACTTGTCTGCTTCCCTGCCACTAGAGGGTGCTACTGCTGCTGTTGGTCAGAGGTATTGTCTTCACTTCGTCTTTAGAATACTGAGCAGTGTTCTTGCTGTCCAGACGATCTCTGTCTGAATTAAGTTATTTTCTCTGTGATATGTCTGTATCTAAGTAACTAACTGACCAGAACTACTTTAAGACATAGCGCCTTCTGTTGCATTTTTCTACTGAGCACTTGTCAGTTTCACACGGTTTTATTTCTGATAGCAAGGAGTAGCTAGCCTAGGCTAGCACTAGCTTAGCATTGCTATGGTTTCTCTCTCTCCCTCCCTTGACTCTTTTCCAACTCTTCCTTCTTCCTCTCCTCTCTCCTGCTCTCTGTGTCAGATGTTCAGTTATTCCTCTGCCTCCTTTAGTGATAATGGGATGTGTAATAAGTGTAGTATTTATGTAGCTTTGGAGGCGAGGGTGTCAGAGTTAGAATCCAGGCTTCAGGCTGTTGAACATCCAGGAGTTAAAGTAGGCCCCCCACGTAGCTGTCCTCCAAAAGTGCCTGAGCAGCCAGGCGATTGGGTAACTGTACGCAGAAAGCGTAGTCGTGGATCTCTGCCCACTGGTCACCACCAACCGTTCACTTTTCTAACCGGTTTTCCCCACTCAGTGACACACCCACTGAGAAGCCCACTCTGGTGATTGGCAGCTCCATAGTCAGAAACTTGGCATTAGAGACACCAGGGACCATAGTCAAATGTTTGCCGAGGGCCAGAAATCCTACCTGAAACTGCTGGCTAAGGATAAGGTTAAATACAGTAAGATTGTTATTCACGCTGGCAGTAATGACACCGGGTTACGCCGATTGGAGGTCACTAAAATTAGTGTTGCTTCGGTGTGTAAGTTTGCCAAAAAAATGTCGCACTCTGTAATTTTCTCTGGTCCCCTCCCTGATCTGACCAGTGATGACATGTTTAGCTGCATGTTGTCATTCAACCGCTGGTTGTCTAGGTGGTGTCCTGAAAACAACGTGGCCTACACATTCACAGGTTGATGACAGGGTTGCTAGTTCTCTGCGTACTGCCTTAGACAACACAGCTCCTTTGAAAATGGAAACTGTTAAAAATAGAAAGCTGGCTCCTTGGTTTAATGCAGAGCTGCGTACTTTGAAGCAAAATGCTAGGAAACTGGAGAGAAAATATCGCTCCACAGGCCTGCGGGAGTCCCTCCTAGTCTGGAAAAATAGTTTACTGCTGTATAAGAGGACCCTTTGTAAAGCAAGAGCAGCATACTTCTCCTCATTAATAGAGGAGAATAAGAATTATCCTAATCTTTTTAATATTGTTGCCAAACTCACCCAGAGCCATAGCTCTGTTGAACCAACCATTCCACCTGCTCTTAGAAGTAATGATTTTATGGGATTCTTTGTAAATAAGATTGATTTTATTAAAAATAACATTAGCACTCTACGATTGGTTTATCTCTGGAATCTGAACCAGGTTTAGACTGCTTTGATCCAGCTGAACTTTCAGAGTTAGCAAAACTATTGTCTTCATCTAAGCCTTCAACTTGGATGTTCCAACCAGGTTATTTAAGGAGGTATTCCCTTTGATCTCCTCCATTTTAGATGTGTATAATGATCCAGTCAGAAGACCCAAAGTTTCAGCCAGAACACAGAATAAGGATTTAAACAGTTAATTAAAAACTCAGGACTTCAGGAGCACATCCACCGTGGGCCAGGGATTTCCAAGAAGGGAGATTTAGGTTAGTGGATTGAAGGAGTTCAAATAATGAAAAGCATGAAACCGACAAAACCACTAACCTTAAAAGAGTCCTCCCTTCAGTAAAATCAGCAGCTTGAATAGAGCAGATTGCTCCTTAAACTGTTGTTGGGTGACCAACAGTTGGGTGGCTTGGAGCACAGAGGCAGGAATTAGGTCCTGAAAGCCAGACTCGGGCTTAGTGAACAGGGAGCTTGGCAGGAGGCAGAAGTCAAGAGGCAGAAACAGGGTCGTTGTCCAGAGGGCAGAAAAATCCAAAAAGGGTTAGGCAAAAAGGTAAAATCCGTGAAGCAAAGACTTGGTCAGGTAACTTTAAGTGCTGGATACTGCTTGCTAGTTGGTTTGCAATTATCTGGCCCTGTCTGCCTGCCACAGGCAGCCCTATAACTGCTTGAACACAGGTGAGAGACATTCTGCTGATTGCACTGCAGTGCAGCAGGCAGCAGCTGGAGATGATTGCTCACAGGGAGAGCAGAGCAGGCAGACAGGCCAGAATCATAACAATGTGAATAATCTATCTCCGTTACAGGGATATGTACCTAAAGCTTTTAAGGTTGCTGTAATTAAACTTCTGCTTAAGAAACCGTCTCTTGACCCAGATGACTTGGTCAATTATAGACCTATATCCAATCTTCCTTTCTTATCCAAAATTCTTGAGAAAGTAGTTGCCAAATAAGTTTGCGATCACTTACACCATAATTAACTTTTTGAAGAGTTTCAGTCTGGCTTTAGAGCTCATCATAGCACTGAAACAGCTCTGGTGAAAGTCACTAATGATATTCTCATGGCCTCAGATAATGGACTTGTATCTGTGCTCGTCCTGTTGGATTTCAGTGCTGCATTTGATACAGTTGACCATAATATTCTTTTAGAAAGACTTGAATATTTTGTTGGAATTAAAGGAACAGCTCTAGACTGGTTTAAATCTGATCTATCTGATGGAATTCAGTTTGTTCACGTTAATCAGTATTATGCTCATAGGTTACCTGTCTAGCAGTGTTAATTTTGCCAGTTTTTAAAATTTAGACTTAGTCTGAATGACCAAAATCAATTTAAGTCTTAGCCATATTTAGTCATTTTTGTCATTTTAGTCATTTCTGTAATTTTCGTAATTTTAGTCAACACTGTAAATAATAAAACTTCTCCACATATTGCTTCTCTTTTTCTGTATTTTATTTATATAACACTGTAAATAACAGAACTTTTTCACACACTGATTTTCTTTTTAACATATATCCCTCTGCACACATTGAACCTTTAGTCGGCTTGTTTCATCATATCCACAAAGTCTTCATCCTAAATGGTCCTCGCAGGCAGGCCAGAATGCCCAGTCTGCTTTTGCAATTGAGTTCTCCAGGGCTTTCTGCTCTTTGGCGTCAGGTTTGCACGGTGGGTGGGGGTGGGGGGTCTCCCAACATCTCTGCAACAGACTTCCCTTCCTTCCCCAACCTCTGATCTGGCTGTGCTGTCACTATGTCAGGAATCTAGCTGGGAGGAAGAAATTTAAACAATTAATATCCAGAGTATCAGTAGAACATCTTTCTTCTATGACAGACAGACAGACAGACAGATACAGGCACAGGAAATCAAACACACACATAGCTACATGCATGCGCGCCCACACACATACATTAACATGCATGCACCCCTGTGTGCACACACACACACCCGTTCCTACCACTACAGGCCCATCCGTTCCTTACCTTCTTCCATTTGTCGGCTTTTGGCTCCTCAGAAGTAGCTTGAGATTCATTGTGTTCTTTCGTGCCATTTTGAAGCCGCAGACTCTTTGGTGGCGTCCTCCCTGCTGTTTTTTCCTTCGAGCTGTAAACGAAATGGCTCCATACATCGAAGCTTTGTTTAACAAACCACACACCGGTATCCGCAATGACTGCAAAGTTGAGCTAAGAGTATAAAGGCTGATTAATACTTCGAAACCGGGTCGTCTTCGTAGGTGTCGCAGTGAACAAAAAGACGTCCCCGCCCCCTCCGCAGGCACTCTGCTGCAGCTCTCCCAAATTGTAACTGACCGCAGACAGTGCCACAGACAGGAGGTCGGCTTGTTTTGTTTTTGGCAGAAAACAACTCGTGAAGTTTGACCAGCTAGAAGATCGAGATGCTCGAGCACGCCGGAAGCCTTTTTCCACCTGGATCCCCGCACTTTTTAACTGTCAAGTCCCTCTGTTGTTGGACTTACTTGCTCCAACTTCCTCAACGCCTCGACCGTATCTAGACCCACAGCGTATAGTGCAGACCACGCTTCATTACTGAGCATCAATAAAAAAAATGTCTGCGTCAAGCTCACTGCGACACACCCCCTCTGCTGCTACTGACTGAGCGGTGTGGGGGGCTATGGGACAGGTGCCGTGTAGGGACAAACAAGGCAACAACACGTAATCTTCTATGAAGCTCAAGAAACACTTATATTAACAATTACAAATTCATTATAAAAAATGACATTTCTTAATGTCATTCGTCAATAGATCGTGAATTTTGTCTGTCCCAGTCTCGTTGAAGAAAATCATTTTTTTATTTTCGTCTTATTTTTATTTTCCAGAAACAACTTTTGTGCGTTTCGTCTCATCATCTTTGTGGTTGAAAAAATTAACACTGCTGTGGAGAACCACAGGGATCAATGCTAGGACAAATTCTCTTTACTTTATACATGCTCCCAATCGGTAGAGTTATTAGACAGCATGGGATTAATTTCCACTGTTATGCTGATGATACCCAGCTATATCTGTCTATAATCCAGATGAAGCTAACCCATTACATAGATTACAGGCATGTCTGAAGACATAAAAACCTGGATGACTCTTAACTTTCTGCTTCTGAATGCAGACAAAACAGAAGTTATAGTATTTGGACCAGAGTCTCTGAAAAAGAAGCTGATTAGCCAGTCACTTCATTTGGATGGGATTAAACTGATTTCAGATAATAAAGTAAAACATCTTGGTGTTATTTTTGATCAGGACCTGTCATTTAAATCCCAGATCAAAGAGGTTTCTAGAATTTCCTTCTTTCATCTGAGGAACATTGCAAAAATGAGCAATCTCCTGTCCAGGGGTGATGCTGAGAAACTAGTCCATGCATTTGTTACTTCAAGGCTGGACTATTGTAATTCTTTACTATCAGGAAGTCCACAAACTGTAGTTAAAAGCCTTCAGCTGATCCAAAATGCTGCAGCCAGAGTTCTGATGAAAATAAAAAAGAGAGATCATATCTCTCCTATCCTGGCTTCTCTTCATTGGCTTCCTGTTAAATCCAGAATAGAATTTAAAATCCTCCTTCTCACATATAAAGCCTTAAATGGCCAAGCTCCATCTGATATCAGAGATCTGATTGTTCCTTATGTTCCTAACAGAGCCCCTTCGCTCTCAATCGCCAGGTTTACTAGGGGTTTTCCTAAAATTTTTCTAAAAGTAGAATGGGGGCAGATTTTTTAGTTCTCATGGCTCCCCCCTGGGGAAAACCAAAACCAAACCATTTTTTAGCCCTGAGGCAGACCCCCTTTGTCTATTTTTAAGGCAAAGGTTTAAAAACTTTCCTTTTTGATAAAGCTTCATTTTAAAGTGCTCAGGTTATCCGGAAGCTATCTCTAAGTTCTGCTGTAAGGCTTAGCCCGCGGAGGACATGGGGACCCCTTTTTCATCATTCTCCCTTCATTCTATCCTATCCTCCCATTTTTTTAAAGAATCTTTTTAAATCTCAACTTTTTTGCTCCCCTCTCTTTTCTCATAGTATTTCATCTGGTCTTTCCTGTTTGGCTGTGACCCCCTTTCTGGAGAAAATATCAGCTTGCTGCGCCTTTGTTTGGGCTTTTAAAAGGTAGAAGAAAAAAATTTCGGGACCCTTCATCATCATCTGATTCCCCCAAACGCGGAGAAAAAGCATTTTTTTAAAAGATAAAATTTGAAAAGCTGTCCCCCTTATCGAGCGCTGAACTTTAAACCCGAACACATCTGGTTTTTTCTCAACTCTCTTTAATTCAAACCCCGGGGCTTTTATATATTTTAAAACATTGCACGGTTTTGGATCACCGCAAGATTTACCTCTTTAGAACCTTGGGGGATTTTCTTGTCCTGTGACCCGTTTGGGCATGCGCGGGGCCTGAAAGACCCTGTTTTTGTAAAACTTGTAATTTCCATTTTGTAAACATTCTTTTTTGGCGCATAAATTTTCCAGCTCGCAAAACAACTTTTATTGCAAAAAAGGGGCCCCTTTTGACTTCCAGCCGTAAACATGTTGTTTTTGCCAAGATTCGCATGATTTTCCAACCCCCGCTTCCCTCGGGTTTTTAATCAAGTGACCTTAAAAAGTCACAATAACATAAAAACAACACAATATCTTCTATATCCCCCCTTTAGTTCATTAAAAAATAAATTCCCAACGAAAAGCTGCATATTTGGGGGAAAAATTTTTACGAAACTAATTTCACTTACTTTAATGTAAAGAAAAAAATGAAACGGTACCCAAAGGGTTTTAAACCAGACCACCCTTTATGGATAAAAGTTGAGAAAAAAAAAATTTAAATGAAAAAAAAAAGGGGCCCATGATTAAAACAAAATTTAAAGTAATAACAAAGAAAAGGGGAATATTACTGAACCTTAAAAAGGAAAGATCATCTTTTTTCCACTGGCCATGTTCGATTAAAGGGGGACCCAAAAAAACCCCTTTTTTCTTTCCTTGGCATTTTAAAACCTGTAAATTTAAATACTCATGAAGGGGAAAACAATCCCATCGCCCCCATGTTTCCCCCCAAACATCCTCCCCGGGCGTCGGCCGTACACAAATCCATCCTGACCATGCTACCCACAGGGTTTCTGTGAAACCAACACTTTTTTAAACCCTTTTTAAAAAACCCAATTTTTGATTTTTACTTAATATGTGAAAGAAAACTATTCAAAACATTTTCAAATAACTAAAATTTAAAGTTATAGTTTTTTGTAGTATATAAGGCAAAGGTAAATAAAAAAAAAAACAAAAATAAAAAAAAAGAATAAGTAAGTTCATCAGTTCAGCCCATCTGAGCCCCCAGCCTCTAAACGCCCCCAGGGGTATACTTACCAAAAAAATTTAATAAACAGTAATACAGATTAAAATTTCAAAAATAATACAACAAAATAAAAGTTTAAAAAGTAGAATAATGGAACAAATACATCATCAGGATTATTTTATAAAATCCCAAAGGATTTATGTTGGGATTTTTTCTTATCTGTGAAAAATCAAAAATATATTCTTTCACTTCCAGGGCTCCCCCCGGGCCTTTAAAAAGGGCATGAACACGGGAGCACGCGTTTCCCCCCCCCGCCTTCAGCATTCTTGCAGGGGCTGTTGGATGGTTCATAGTTGGGCAGTCCCTGGCCCCGGGTTTCGGCCCGTCACCCCTTTGTAAACCTCTTCGTTTTCCATCCCCTTTAAATAATAGGCAAGATCAACACACAAGCAAAAAAACAAAATTTCAGTGAATTGTCACAACCCCCCCACCCTTAATTTGCAAGTGCTCCCCTTTCCCTAAAATTTTCCCCAAAGGCTTTTTAAAGGGAAAAACCACTTTTCCCAAGCATTTTTTTGCATTTCTATTTTTAGCTTGTTTAGTTTACAAAAGACCGTGTGAAAGGTTCCTTTTGGGTCATTATTAAAAGGTATTAATACAGCATTGGGTACCAATAAGATGACACACTCCCCCCTTTTTTGGCCCAAAAATATAATCTAAACCCTTGCCCGTTTTAAATTTGCCTTTCTACGGTCTCATGAAAATTTGGTCACCTATTGCTATAAACCCCTTCCACGGTAAAAGTTAACCATTCTTTTTTATTATAAAAAAATGGGTTTATCCATTCAACTTTTTTAATTAATTGAAACCCCCGGGGCAAAAAAGGGGA
Source organism: Cyprinodon tularosa (assembly GCF_016077235.1). Classification (NCBI taxonomy): domain Eukaryota; kingdom Metazoa; phylum Chordata; class Actinopteri; order Cyprinodontiformes; family Cyprinodontidae; genus Cyprinodon; species Cyprinodon tularosa. The sequence continues at coordinate 80,005 of NW_024038194.1, forward strand.
TTTTTATCCTGCAAGAACCTCATGGGTGTTTTAAAATTCTTTTTGGGAAAACCTCTAGGCTTCCAATTAAACCCAAAAAAACCCCTCTTCATTAATCCAAATTTTCTGTATGCTTCTGCGAATTTTGGGTTTTGGGTTGCTCCTAACCCAATTAAGTCTTTAACTCCTTCTAAAATGGGGAAATTTGGGCCCCTTCTTTCCCTAACAAAGGGAAACGAGCCCAAACCCCATTTAAAAGGGAAAAAGGTTTTTAAACCCAAAAATACCCTTCCCCCGCACATCCATAACTGCTGCTACGGGGTATGTTTGATTTTTCTAAGAAAAACAAAGTTGGGATGGGGCCCATGGGTTATTTTTTTCACATTGTTTTTTCCCCGCAAAGTAAAAGGTTTTTAAATACCAAGGGGTTTTTTTTCTACAAAAACGGGAGTTACTTTTGGGCTTTTTTTAAACCCAGGGACACCACCCATTTTTAAATTGCTTTTCCACTGTATATTACCTACAGGGTTTCCCTTCCTTTTGCTGCAAAGCCTCCACGGGGAAAAAACTTTTCGTATTCTGCACTTATAACTTTTTAAAAATTTAGTAGGTGGGCCCCTTTTTTGGTGCGGGGTTAAATTCACACACAAAGACTAAAATCGGTCCCCCCCCCATTTTTTCCCCAAGATTGTTTGAGAATTTCGTGAACCATAAAAAAAGTCGGGCAACTTATCCCGCCCCCATATAATTTAAAAAAATGACACAACATCATTTTCCGGGGAGTAAAACCCCCTTTTTCGACTTTTTCCCTTCTTTGAAACCTCTGAAACATTCACAAAATTTGGGGTTTTTTTTGTTTTCGGAAAAAACAATGGGGGCTCCCCAGGGCCCCGGGAAACAGATTAAAAAAACCTTTTTTGGCTTTTAAATTCTTTACCCCGAAAACCATAACCAATTATACCATGTATTCTAACGGGCCCTCTGCCATAGAGCATCACCTTTTGGGTCTAAACCCATACCATCTAATGCCAAGTAATCTTTTCACAAAATTTTTGGTAAAAATATCTTATGGGTTTCATTATAAAAGGGAAATTAAAAGGTCCCCCTTTGATAACCCACAGCCCTGTTTTTTTTCAGAAAAAAAAACCAAACTTTTTTGTTTCCCCCAATTTTTCCCTGTTTTTCCCTTTCTTCTACAGGGGAGTGTCACCACTACAGTCTCCCTCTTTTAATGGTAATTGGTTTCTCCCTTTATTCATTTGGTTATTTTTTTGGGGATGTTTTGGGGCATCGCCTTTTTGGGTTTGACATCTTTCCTGCTGAATGCGTGTTGATTGTTTGACCCTATTTCCCGTCGCTTATCTATATTACAAAGCTTTTCCTCCCTTTTTATTGGGGGAAAGGGGCCGTTTTTTTAAAAGGGTTGTGGTTGTCACCCTATTGGGGTAGGTGCGTCCCTTTTTCGGGTAGAAGGCATCAAAAAATTTTTTAAAAAAGGGAAAAAAATTCGGGGTGGGGGCCCTTTTAAACATGCACTTCACTAAAATCGGGACTTTCAAAATTTTTGGAAAATTCTGCTTTTTAATAGTCTTATTTAAATCCCCCAAAGCCCCTTGGTGTTGTCAAAAGAAATGTCGTCCTCTGGGGGAAGTTTTTGGAGAAAATTTTTTGTCCTCTAGAAGAGTCCATCTTTGGGGTTTTGCCCATAGAAACGGGACCAAATTTTTTCAACCATCGGGTTTATTCTACCTTAATTTCTATTCCCCCCTAAAAAGGGAAAGCTATTGCATTTTCTTCAAAAAACACACCACAATTCGTTTTTCCTAACCCCTGGGGTTACATTTTTACACCTTTTCATCCTGTATCTTTTCCCATCGGGGAAATCAAATGAACCACCCATTTGGCCTTTAACCCGGGGCCCAAACAAGCAAAAATTAAAAGTTTCTTTTTGAAAGGTAAATAGCTCCTCTTTATCTGCACCTTTATCATTTTTTTCCCTTTTTAACCTTAGTTACTTAAACCGGTCAAAAATCAGTATCCTTTTGCGATTAGTTTACCTTTCTCCTTGAAACCCTTTACGTTTGTTTTAGGGTTAGTCATTAACATGTTATAAGTATAATTTTGGGCATATCAAACCCCGGGGTTTCAAATTTTTTACTATTATACCCAAAACCAAAGCCCGGGTTTTTATAAAACTAAATTTTTAAAGGGTTCCTTTTCCCCTTACTTCTTTTTGCTTCTTCCTGTCGTCTCCCACAAAATACCCCCCACCCATTTTTTACTTCTACCCTTAAAAAAGAGTGTTTGGGATCGAGGAAAAGCCTCAGTATCACTATCCCAGTTTTTCCAAAACCATTTTAAAATTTTTGCTTGCCCAACCCGGCGAAATTTATGGGTAAAAATTGGGCGTTTGAACCTTTTTTTAAAACATTATGTTCTATTTTGGCTGGCAGAGATAGGGGCATTGCTTGTCGGTTTTCATTGCTTTTGTTGAAATTTATCAATTGTTTGGAGATGGATCCCTCCGGTTGATGCGCCCTCACACTTTCGTCGGGCAGAAGCTTTTTGGTTTTTGGTCTTCTGCCATTTCAGGCCCTCGGGAGGGGGAAACCTTCTTGTCGTTCAGCCCGAGATTTGGCTGTTCCGGGGTGGCTTTTGCCCCACTCCCGACGCCCATCCCCTGTCTTTTTTGTCACCCCGGTTTTCACACTTCCCCAACCACCCAAAATTGAACAATTTGCATTTCCCATCCTCATCCCCCCGCACCCCTTTTTGTTCCACATTTCCATTTTCTATTTTCTTCACTTGGGTTTTTCCTATAACTTTATGCAGTGACGAGGTGGAACCAAACGTTACCCCCCCCTTCTTTTTGTTTGGGGTTTGGATTTTCCCCGCGTGACCTCTTTGGGACCACCCCCATCTTACGTCAACGCCACTTGCCCAACCGTTTTAAAAAAAACCGGGTCCCCGGGCCCTCCACTGGTTTTTTCACCACGCTCTGGAGGGGAAATGTCGGGCCCTTTTTTCCTTCCGCAAATAGTTTGCTCTAGGGTTGGCAGTTAGTTGTTAAACAAAACTTTTCATCTCTGTTTGCATTTTTTCAAGAGAAAAAAAAAGGCCCCTCAAACCACCTCCATTGGGGCCAACAGGCTTTGGTCTGCCAGAAAAGCATTTCATGCGGGGTTAAATTGTACTTCTATGCCTTGCATGCGAAAGCTCAAAGTGCAAATGGGCAAAGCATCAACCCATTTTAAGCTTAGGGGAAAGAAACAAATTTCAATATTTTTTTGTTTTCAAATATTTTTAAACCCTTCTTTCCCAAACGGGGCCTTCCCTTTTGGGGGTGGTAAACCGCACCCTTTCCGCGCTTAATCTGCAATTTTTTTAAACACGCCTTTTAATTTTTTCTGTAAAAAACCACCGTTTTTCCAGAACTTTTTCAGAGGGTACCCCCAAACCCTTTGGAATCACCTTTTTTCCCCAAAAACTTTTTGGGCGTTTCTGCCCCCATTTTTTTTTGATGGAACAGCCTAAAACCCAAAAAACGTTTAAAATCGATAAATAACAACAAGCTTTAAACTTTTTCCCAAAGAACAGATTTTATCAGTAAACATATCCATCACCGGGTTTTTAAAAAGGGTCCTTTTCGGGAATTTGGTAGGTTAACCTGTTGTGTTTAAATTTCCCTTTTTTCGAACGTTAGGGTTTGTGAAAAATTTTTTCCACTTTGGGCTCAAAGTTTCGTCAACCAATGCTCCATGTATGGAGCCCAAATAACCTATTTTTTAAAATTTTTTCACATTTTTCCCTTTTATCACAAAAAACGGGTCCTTTATTCTGAAATTAACCCTGCCCAAAAGTGCCACTGGTGCCACCAAAGGGCCCAGTCAGTGACCCGCCCCCCAAACCCTTTGTCACTTCGAAACACCCTCTTTTTTCGCCCAAAAGCCCCCTTCAGCTGGACTCGTTCCGGTTGCATCGAATTAAATCTTAGGGGTTCCCCCAAGAGGGTTTTAAAAAATGTGACTGTTGCTATAACAAACGGCCCGCAAACCCGGGTCCTTTTTAGCGGCTTCGGGTGCTTTCATTGTTTTCCCCCTTTAAATGTCAACCCACTTGGGCCCTCTGGCGCCCTTTAAAAACTTTTCAAATTTCCATTTAGGGAAAAAAGCATCATTGCAGCGATCATTTTTTTCAGTTTGGTTTTTAAAGGGTACTGGGGACCGTCTGCTCTCCTGAAAACCCCCTGCTCCACACCCAGCGAACAGATAACAGAAAACCATGTTTCTAAGCGAATCGGGATAAATGTTTTTCTACTTTTCCTTTTGCTAACTTACATCTTCTTCAAGCTTTAAAACTTTTTGCCAACTGACCGAGCAAGGTTTCTCGCACATTTCACTTTAAAAATGTCACAAAAAACATTAAACCCTTTTTGTTCAACCCCTGCAAATCCTCATGGGTTTCCCAAATTTATCCTTGAAACAGGAAAACCCTCAACAAAGTATTTAACTTTACATTCATTAGCGGGGTCGACTTCCCCAAATCTGGTCCCCTTAAATCTGGTAAAACTTCATTGTTTTCTGCTACACACCGGGGATTTTTCCCCAAATTTGGGGGAAAGGGGTGGGGTTTTGGGAGGGTTTTGGGAGTGTGACATCTTGGGATGGGATGTCCCGGGTAAGTCAAAAGGGGGTTTTACTGTAAGCATCTTTTTTCCTGTGTTATTAAAAAATTTTCCAGGGGTTTTTCAAATTTAGCGATCTTTTTGGGTGTCAAATCGCCACTGGATTTAAAACCCCTATTTATTGTGGCAGCTTTCTCATAAGCATGGGTAGACTGCTGCTAGTTCCCCTTTATAACACGGGGGCCAACCTTTGCCACATTTTCCCCGTTTTTGTACTATAGAAAGGGGAAAAGCCTGTTTTTTGACGACCCTCAAAAACTTTTCCCGCATTAGTAAATCTGAAGACATAAAGTCTTGTCTGTTAGCCACATATGTAAAAAGGTTTTTCATAATCTGGCTTTGCCAGTGGGTTGGGCATCGCATTCCTTTTTTTTAGTGGGTTCAAAAGCTATTTTTGCTTCTGGTGTCCCCTTTCAGGAAAAAATTTTTGTGACTGGTTCTTGACTCCTTCATGATTCCTAAGTGGGCGTTTTTTTTTTGCATACCACTAAACCAATCTCTTTAAACCTGTCATTCCCCGAACGGCATCACTCACCACTTTTTTTTCTTGGGCATGGGGCTTTACTCACAACCCTTTCCCGCTGGGAAAGGGGAGATAGCAATACTGCCCTGCGAAATCGTCTAAACCTTTTACTCAACCTTGCGGTTTTACAGTATTTTAAACTTTGTTTTTTGAAACTTTGTGTCCCCCCTTCACCAATCGCCCGAAGTACTTTATGATCCCTTTGGGGACAAATCCCCCCAATGTTGGGGCCCATATTAAAAAAGTCCCATACATACTGTAGAAGGGGGCTTTTTATTTTGAGTCCCTTTTTAAGTCTTGTTTTAGGGTTTGGTTTTAAAAACAGTTTACTAAAAGTTTTTAAAACCTTTAGGGAAGCGCTTTAAATGAATTTTTTTCCTCTGTAGGTAAATGGGAAAAAAAAAAACCCTTTATTTTTTTTTAGCCCAAAGGGAAAGCTAAAGAAAGCTGAAACAAGGGCGAAAAACAGTGAAAAATTTAGTTTTCCGGTTTACCCGCGCTTAAAAACGTTGGGGGGTTTTTGGGGCAAACTGCAGGTGTATCTGGGCACTATTTGGTTAAGGAGCGCCCGGTCATAAACAAACGGTATCTTGAAATTTTCTGCTTTTAGGGCTGAAAAAATTGGGGTATTACAAATACTTTTTTTTGTTTCCCCTCAGCAAAATCCAGCTTTTAAAAAAACCCTTCAATGGTTTTGCTTATGGCCCCTTCCCGCCTCTGCTTTTAAAAGGGGACTGTGGGCAAATGGGAAAAGTCACATTTGGGTTTTTTTTTCAAACCCCAAAAGGAGTGGCAAAATTTTTTCAAATCCCCACATCCTTCCCTGCTTGGACCCCAAATGATTTTGTTTTTTTTTGTTTTAAAATTTCAATTTTTAAAATTGAGTTTTATCCCCTAAATGCTTTCTTTTTTTTTTTTATTGTGGGTTCTTTTCGAAAAGGCACTGTATTACTTGTGGTTTTTTCTACCATTGTTTTATCACAAAAAGGGTCTTTTTCATTGAGGCATCATGCGTTTTTTTGAAATATTAAGGGGTTTTTTTTGTCTCTTCCCCCTTTGCCCTGATGGCGTTTTTTCCCCTCAAGGTCCCAATCTTTTGCAAAGACCATTTTTTTTTCACAAACAGTGTGATGTGTGGTACGGGAAACTGGAAACCCGGGACCATTTTTGAGATGAAGTCATTTGGTGCAAAAATTTAAAAAGCCGCCCCTTTTTTTTTGGGCCCAAAAACAAAGTTTTGGGGTCCCCAAGGTCCACCATTTTGGGCTTTTGTGGGGGTTTGTCCCAAATTTTTCTTCAAACTGTGTACTTTTAGAAATATCATAGAACATTGTACAATGATACTCCAATGCAGGTGGTTTTGCTTCTGGAATTTGTGCTTGAATGTATGTTCCCCATGTGGAGATCAAATCCCCAACGGCTCCGCCAATGTCCCCAAGCCAATATACTTTAGCTTCAGGTGTTTGCATGTACATCTGGAGGTTCAGTCCGGTTCTATCAATATAAACACCTTGAGGGGAACACCAAATTCTTATTTTTAGTTTACATAATGCATCTCTTCCCAGCAGGTTTATTGGTGTATTTTCTGAAACTAAGATCGGTATTTTGATTTCATTTTCGTTGGCTGCTAGCCGGACAGGAGCTGTCATTTGTAGAAGTTGTATTTTTCCTGGTATATTATGATCTTTAGCAGGCCCCTGTGGGGGGAAATAATAGCATGTAAATGTTATCTCTCCACTCTCCTCCTCCAATAACGTAGTAAATATAAAAAATAAAATAAAATAAAAATTTCCTAATCCATTTTTTTGTTTTTTGTGTTTCTTTCCGTGTTTCTCGAGCTGTCGGATTTTGTTTGGCGCTGTTTTTGGGGTAGACGTGATGACTTCGTGTCGCAACCAGGAAGTGCTCCAAAGGCTAGACCTTCCCATTTACCAACGGCTGAGGATCCTCCAGAGCATCCTCCCAAGGCTGGGTCCTCTTAAGGCTGGGTAGGCTGGGTCCTTCAAAGTACGCAGCCTGCAAATTGAGACACAGATCATGGCTCCAAGAGGCTTTCTTGTAGGTCCTGGCGGGTTAAACACGTGTGCCAACTTACAGAATGCTAAGTAATAGCATGGCTTGGGGCTGGTCATTTAAGCTTTTCTAGGGGGCGCTATAGAAAAAGTAAGCCACGCCCACCAATTATTGGCCTAGATTCTTGAGTGGGCTTGGACCAAGTTCCATCATAGTGACTTTGGTGCAGACTGGAAAAACTATGAGGAGACGAGAGCCAAAAGTATGGTCATGGCGAAATGCCTGACTTTGTCAGGTTGCCCTGGCAACGCCATTTAACTCACACACTCTGTGCTTTAAACAAAGTTAGACCAACATATTTTCTATCATCTGACCTAGTTTCAAGGTGCTGGTGTTTAAAATGACTGAAAGGGACCCTCCCAAGAGAAAAAAGTGACTTTCTTTCCTTAGGGGGCGGGGCTGAGATCATGTCATCATTTGACCATCCAGTATCATCAAGCACCCAAAGGTGCCCATTACTGCCAAACTTGATTCAATTTCAATTTTATTTGTAAAAGTTATTCATCCCATTTTGAAATTCTTGAAAAGTACCCTAACTTCAGAGCCCCTGGGGACCCCTTAAACATGTGTTTAATCTCCAATGCCTAATGACTGAGTTTGAAGTCGATATCTTATAATCCCTAGGAGGAGTTTGTTAAAGTTTGACATAAGCGAAAATGAAAAATGGCCAAAAATCGCACTTTGACCTAAACTGGCCGACTTCCTGTGGATTTTAGGGCATACCTCCAAGAGACTTTTTTTCATGATTTGAGGAGATCTACTTGTGTGCTAAATTTCAAATCTCTGTGACTTATGATTTCCCCCAACTCACGTTAGGGGGCGCTCTGGAGTAATTTGGGGGCGGCAATTTTGGGTTCCATTATAGACAGGCTATTTCACGCTGGGGATGATTTACTGCCATGTTTTTGTGAGTTTTTGAATATGCAAAGTCCCCGTAAAATGCGTTCAAAGTGCGAAAAGAAGCGTAATAACAAGAAACTTTCAAAATACAATAGGCCTTCACAGCGCTTCGCTGCTCGGGCCTAATAAAAGAACACAAAAACAACGCCCACAACTGGAACCCTAACAGGTTCAGGTTAGGGTTAGGCTGGGAGCTAAATGAAGGGGATTTTAAAGGAGCTTACAATGCTGTCAGTGGTAGATATCGAGATGTAGACTTTTGGTTTTATAATAATAATAATAATAATAATAAATCCAATTTGTACCGCACTTTTCATTAAGAAAAATCTCAAAGTGCTACACAGTGCAAATAAAATCAAAGATAAAAATCAACCATAAAAATCATGTGGTCAATAAAATCAAAGATAAAAATAAACAACATAAAAATCATGTGGTCAATAAAATCAAAGATAAAAATAAACAACATAAAAATCATGTGGAGGCAGAATAGGCTTGCTTAAATAAAAAAGTCTTCAAGGTTTTATGATACTCAGATTTCTCCTGTTTGGATTTGGGGGATACCTGATGTATCTACAATTGCACAGGATGTTGGCAGCAATTTTGGCATTGATCACTTTACAAGCAGCGGTTGACGTCCTCACAAATGCAGTGAACGAGCAAGATTGGGAGATGACCCACATGCTGGGTGTGATTGAACGCAGGCTTGTTGCGATGGTTTAACTCAAAGGTAAGATGGAATAATATCCCATAGTATGGGATAATATTGGATGTGCACACTTGCTTCAAGGTGGGAAATCCCAACAAATTTGGAATATTGGATTCGCCACTGAGCACCAGCAAGAAAAGACTCAAGACTGACAGTTAATTCCTGGGTTCCAAAATCCTGGACGTTTTTGAAATTCCTCCCCGACATTTTTTGAGGTCTGAAAAGTAGGACATGTCCGGGAAAAATGACGCCTTGTCACCCTAGCTTAAGGTATATCTTAAATAGTAAAACTTATACACAATAAAAATTTGATGGATATCATGACAAATATTACTTTTCTAAAGCTAAGTTTTGATCTAACATTCTTCTAATTTACATTTTCCAGGATAAATAAAACTGTAGGTGTATTAATGCTTAAGAATGTATATTATGTTATGTTGCAATGATTCTATGACTTTTATATGTACAAACCCATATTTCTAAAAAAAAAACAAAAACAAATATGCAATCTGTCTGTCTGTATATTTATATATACACAACCTTTCAAAAGTTTGGGGTCACCCAAAAAATTTTATGTTCTCCTGAAAAGTCACACTTATTCACCACCATACGTTGTGAAATGAATAGAAAATAGAGTCAAGACATTGACAAGTTTAGAAATAATGATTTGTATTTGAAATAAGATTTTTGTTACATCAAATTTGCTTTCGTCAAAGAATCCTCCATTTGCAGCAATTCCAGCATTGCAGACCTTTGGCATTCTAGCTCTTAATTTGTTGAGGTAATCTGGAGTAATTGCACCCCACGCTTCCAGAAGCAGCTCCCTTAAGTTGGATTGGTTGGATGGGCACTTCTTGCGTACCATACGGTGAAGCTGCTCCCACAACAGCTCAATGGGGTTCAGATCTGGTGACTGCGCTGGCCACTCCATTACTGATAGAATACCAGCTGCCTGCTTCTGCTCTAAAGAGTTCTTGCACAATTTGGAGGTGTGTTTAGGGTCATTGTCCTGTTGTAGGATGAAATTGGCTCCAATCAAGCGCTGTCCACTGGGTATGGCATGGCGTTGCAAAATGGAGTTGTTGTGATTCTATAGTTAATTTCTATTCCCAGCCAGCTGGGAATTTATGTTTCTGATACTTTAAGATATTTACTGCCCTCCCCTGTAGGGGGGGTAAATATCTTATTTAATCAGATATTATTTCAGCTGTTATATACTGTTTATGACACACAGTCCTACTAACTGTGTGTTAGAACAATAAATGAAAGAGTGATTCGAGCACTCATCATGGTCAAACAGTTATTTCTGCACATACATGGAATAAATTCACCACAACTTCTGTTCAAAATATAAGATTTTATTAACAACAATCATTCAGCTCCAAGTCAAACGTATTTCAGTTTAACACTCTCAACTAAGACTAGTAAAACTCAACTAAACTAAACTAACTACTATGTACAAAGAGAAAGGGGAAAACGGTTGAAAAACATATTACAGTTTAAGATGGATTCTGTGTTTGAAACCAAAGTTTATCTGGGAGAATTTGGAATGTGATCAAATTAGCTTTTCACTAATTTTAAAGAAATTGGAATGTTTTCAGACCAATTCACAATGCAAATCCATGAGGTGAATAAAACATTATTTGGCCAAATAATGTTTTGTTGAATGATTTGCTTAATCAGGAACCAAAAACCTTTAGTTAAATGATTCTTTTACCTCCTTGAAATAGCTAGCAGCGAATAGACATCAGGATTCCACTAAATGACTCTTGGTCATACTTGGTAATGGAAATGTAATGAGCATCTGAGGAACACGTGAACACTAATTTTCTATCAGTGTTTAAATCCTTAGTGAATAAAGCTTGTCTAAGCTTTAGCAACAGCTCAACACATATTCCTGTGGCATAGCGTAGCAGGCAGTCCATTCTTTAGCATCAATTAGCGTTGTCTTTACTCAGCAGTAAACACACGATATGATTAGCATCATCAAAAGACACATTGCTTGTTCTGTCCCTAATCATGCCAGACCTGCAAACCTTTTTCCATGTCCATTTGGAAAGCTTGAGTTTCATCCAGTTTTGCAGCTCTGCAGTCAGGGACTTATTGTCTCAGTCTCACAGCAGGGGTCTCCTCAGTCTCACCCCGAAGGATATGGTTCTCATCCAGTTTGGCTCTAAAAGTTCTGAAACTCAAGAGAAATGTGTTGCAAAAGTTCTGTTTGCAGCAGTTAGGTTCTGAAGAGTTCTGACTCATCCTTGATGGTTCTGGGGATCTGGTTCCCCTGGGGCCTGCATCTCTACTGTGGGCCACAGTGGGCCCCAGCTTTGAGCGCAGGAGCAGAAGCAGGCTGGATCAGAAGAGGGAGAAAGAGAGAAGAGAGAGAATCCTGTGTGCTCTGTGGTTTTCTCTGTCCTCACAGAGGGGGGTTGGTGGTTGGTCACACCTCTGTGACTGCTTTGGCTGAAAAAGGGGGGCTGCAGAAGTTCCCCAGCTGTTATTCACCAAAGCTGCGTTTTCTTCTCTGGTCATCCTATCAGGATGAAATATGGACACTGCTTCCCAATGTCCAAAAAGTATGATCATGGCATATGGCATAACGGAGCGATAGCCTTCCTTATTCAGAATCCCTTTTACCCTGTACAAATCTCCCACCTTACCAGCACCAAAGCAACTCCAGGCCATCACATTACCTCCACCATGCTTAACAGATGGCGTTAGGCATTCTTCCAGCATCTTTTCATTTGTTCTGCGTCTCACAAACGTTCTTCTTTTTGATGCAAACACCTCAAACTTGGATTCATCCGTCCACAACACTTTTATCCAGTCTTCCTCTGTCCAATGTCTCTGTTCTTTTGCCCATCTTAATCTTTTTCTTTTATTGCTAGTCTCAGATATGGCTTTTTCTTTGCCACTCTGCCCTGAAGCCCAGAACCCTAACCCTGAAAGTTCTCTTTTTCTGGCCATTTTGAGCGTTTAATTGACCCCATAAATGTGATGCTCCAGAAACTCAATCTGCTCAAAGGAATGTCAGTTTTGTAGCTTCTGTAACGAGCTAAATTGTTTTCAGATGTTTGAACATGATTGCACAAGGGTTTTCTAATCATCAACTAGCCTTCTGAGCCAATGAGCAAACACATTGTACCATTAGAACACTGGAGTGATAGTTGCTGGAAATGGGCCTCTATACACTTATGTAGATATTGCACCAAAAACCAGACATTTGCAGCTAGAATAGCCATTTACCACATTAGCAATGTAAAGTTAACGTCCCGGAGATACAAGAATTTTCGTCAGTCTCCATCCCCCGCGGTATTTATCAACTCATGAATCCCTTATCAGATGTAAATGCCCCATTAGCGCTGTGGCTGGAGAACAAATCCACCCCTTCAGTTTCGGTTTCAGCTAAAGTTTTACCTGAGAGCAGGGGGAAAAAAATCATATTTGTGATTAAATATAACCAGGTCTACATCAGCAGTGTCGCCAACACCGCAATGATTTCAGCGCAGCCAGCCGCGCAGCGATCATACAATAACTGATCTGTACAATGAAAATAGCTGCATGAGCTGGAACGCTGTAGAAAGCAACAATATTTATACAATAATGACCATTTATAGGATAATGACCGTTATTTATTTGGGGGGAATATAACTCCGGCGATCTCTCTTCCGCTGCAGACACACAGCCAGCATCGCGAGACTGCAGTAAAGTTGGCAAAAATATTCACAGATTCGGCTTTTCCGGATTAATAACTCGGCGGATGATTTATTCTACAAAACAGACACCACAGCAAGGCAGACAGTGAGCTACAACTGTAGTTTCCTAAAAACGAGTCTCCTATCGCGCTGGGAGAATTACATTGAACCCTATGGGGAGCTCACTGCTCCAAAAATGCTCCGTCTGCAAGTCGCAAAATAATCAGAGAGAAATATTTAAAAGCGTTACCAAGGAGTGGTGGATTATTATCACATTCATTGGATTCGAAAATAATACTTTTCTGAGGAATTTCTAAAAGCCTAAATGATAAATGGCACCTCTATTGTATTATTTGTATAAGTATAAATGAGCAATGACTACACTATAGAACACTGTAGAGCCTCCAAACTTGTACGATAGACACATAACCTCATCTGGATTATACTGCTACTCTTACTTTGGGAAGATAGGCCAAACTTTACTTTTGGAGATTTTGTCTTTTTTATTATAAGTATATAATAGCCAATAATTTCACTATAGATCATTGTAGTGCCTCCAAACATAGATACCTCATCTAGTTCACACTACAACTGTTACTTTGGGAAAATGTGCTAAACTCTATTTTTTAGATTTTTTCATTGTTATTCTAAGCAGTCCAGGTGTGCAGTCTCTGCAACAGGAACCACAGCACTGAGCGTTGTGTTCACTGCACAAAGTATACCTGTCACAAATGCAGGAAGGACTCACCTTGGGTTTGTAAAAACTGCTAAATGGGAAAATTGTAGCTTCATTTCTAGAGCTTTTCCTTGGGTGAAATTAATGTTACTGCTATACTGAAATCATACTGTTTGTCATTTCTAAGCTGAAATGTTGAATGACGTGAAAAGGCGAGAACAGACAAAATACAATTATTCTCTAAGTTGTTCTTTCTTTCACATAGTGAGCTTTGCAATATAAACGAGTCTGTTGGTGAATGAATAGGGCTGGGTATTGTTCAAAAATTTTCGGTGCCGGTACCAATACCGATACCTTCACTTCGATACCGGTTCCTGAACGATACTTTTTTCGATACCAGTTTTATAATATCATTTCAAAGAAAAAGAAAACTACACAACATAATAAAGTACAAATCTTGAGTTCTATTTTAAGCTCTGATTTTCCCATTTACATTTTTCCTCTTAAATAATAAAAAAAAAAAAATCAGTGTCTAATATTCACTGTTACATTGTGAGGACCTTTTTACTCAGCAGTTTTCCTTTAGAAAAATTAACATGTCTGCTTTCTCATGAGACAATCAAGCCCGTTGAATGGGATCCTACTGACAGCACACCGCTGGTATGTGGGGGTCTGAGCGGCTCCAACAGAAATATTGGAAAGCAGGATGAACTGACTGCACTGATTAAGTTTTCAGGTGGATTTTCTCACTTAAAAACATAAAAAAACTACTTTATTCCCACTGATCACAGCAAATATAGCTGCAAGGCAAATAAAGGATAGAGTTGCTCCGCCCAACGCGCGTCAGACCGACCGCGCAGCCAGAGCAGCAAAGCTGCTTCAGCCGCGCGTCAGAAGCTGGTACAAGCAGCAAAAATGAAGCAGCAGATGTGATTTTGCTGCTCCTGCTGCGTCCAGTTTGAAAGCAGCCTGATTCCCTCCGCTCTGGCTTTGCTCCGCCCACGGGCTGCTGAGAGGAGGATGGTCGCGCCGGCTGCGGTCCGCTCTTCTTGCAGTCAAACACCGAGCAACTTTCTGCTCTTAAATTGTTTTCGTGCACGATGTATTGCATTGCGCAGTATTGGCATCAGTGTTAATAAAGTGAAGCCACACTTTTGACCTGGGAGGCATTTTAAAGGGGTTCCATGACACTCGCAACCAGTAGACAACAGACACACATGAACCCTGCTGTAGGCGTGACCACCTGTGTATTTTTCCTGGATGACGCAATCACGTTAAGTGTTACAGCCAATCACCGAAACTTGGTACCGAAAGACGAGGCATGTTTCGATACTCTGTAGAACCGAAGCATTAAAATTCCATAGTTTGCAGTAAAATCCTGAAAAAAATCTCAAATGCCAAGGAATACATCTTCCATATCCTAGAATTTGTTGATATGATTTACTAAACAATTCAAAGAAAGAAAACTCTTTATACTGGAATGCCATATACTGAAGCAGTTGAATACCCCATAAGATGCTCAAACATGCATAGATTCACGCCAAACTTGGCACACTTTACTATAATCAAAGGACAAACAACTATTCCACATTTGGCTAGGATTGCTATAAAACTTTTTGAAAAACAACAATTTCCTCTTAACATAAACTTTTGAAAAATCAGAGTGACAGACTTTTAAGAAGAGATAGCCTATGCTATGCTTATAGCATAGCATATTTTAACATAGTAATTCTATTTTCATAAGGGTGCCGTTTGATTCAAAATGGCCGACTTCATGAGAGGTTTAGACCATGGCTCCAATGAAACTTTTTGTAGGTGGAGAGCTCATACAGATGTGTCCCAAATTTCATTATCCTAGGAACGAGCATGGCTAGGGGCTGAATTATTTCCTCTTGGCCAACTATTAGGCGAGAACGCAAACTTTTCAAAAATCAGAGGGACGGACTTTAAAGAAGCGCTTTGCTATTGTAACCAACTTACAGCAGGCTTCGTAAAGAACATATTTTGAAAGTTTTAGCTCATTTGGATAAAAGGCTGATTTTACACAATTTTTTGAAGAGAGGTCTGTCCTTTCACAACAGAGTAAAATGTAATTCAAAATGGCCGACTTCCGGTGGGGTTTAGACCATGGCTCCAAGAGGCTTTTAGTTAGGGCCTGATGAGATGGAAATGTGTTCAAAGTTTCAATATTCCTGGACTAAAAACGGCTTGGGGCTGATGGTTTGAAGTTTGTTATTTCTAGGGGGCGCTGTAGGAAAATTAAGCCCTGCCCACAAAATATTGCCCTGGATTACTGTTTGGAGTTGGACTAGGATCATCTCTTGTGATTTTGGTGCAGATCTGATTATTAATGAGAAAATAAGAGCTAATCATATTTTCATGGCGAAACGCCTCACTTCACCATGGCGCCATGGCAACACCCTTTGACCAAAGCTCTCTGTGGCTTAAACGAAGTTAGGACAACATGTTGTCTGTCTGCTGACACAGTTTTAGATTGATGAGGTCAAGTAGGACAGAGAGGGACCATTCCAAGTAAAAAAAGTGACTTCCTGATCTCAGGGGGCCTGGCTTCAATCATGTCAAAATTTCAATGTGCAATTTAGTTGGGAACCCAGAGAGGATTAAAACTAAGTGTGTTGTCATTTCAGTTTCATATGTAAAAGTTATTGCATTTTGAAAATGTTGGCGAGTCAAGGTGAGTCTAGCCTTAACCTGATGACTTGATGGGATTAGTGGAGTCTGGTGTGCTGCTGCTTGGGTGGAAAGAAAACTAGCAGCCACACGGCCCTTTCTGGAATGACTTTGACACCTGTGCTGTAGAGGCATGTGGACACGCCCATTTTGAATTCTATTTTCATACGTAAATTTCACTACTGGGACAATTTACTGCCAAGTTTGGTGAGTTTTTGGGCATGTTAAAGCCTCCAAAAAATGTTGGGGAGGACTCCACATAGCTGGGAGGCACAGATTTGAGCACCTAGGGGCTCACACCATCTGGGTGGGCGTGGGGATTTTTTTCATTCAGTGAAAAAAAGCTGTTAAAGTTTCAATTAAAGATGTACATTAGGAAACAATTTGTGATCAATAATAGTTTTCTCATTTTTTCATCAGTATACCTGACATGGAGAAGAAATCCAGGGAGAAATCCAAGAAGAAATCAAAGAAACAGCAAAGCGAACAGTAAGACATTTTCTGATATTTTGATTTCTCTCAACCAGTCAAGCTGCGGACGGAGGGTGGGGAGCTAAAGTGAAAAATAATCAGTGACCAAGCAGTTGGAGTAATGATAAAACAATGCAATGCGATAATGCCTGGGACGATGCTGACAGTAAGGCATCTCATAGTAAAGATGATTTGTGATACTATAAGGAGAGATGAATCGAAGACAGAGGACTACATAATCACCAGCCAAATGGCAGACGCAGCAGTAACATTATTCCTTATACAACAGGCTAAAACAAACTGATGGCGAGATGGAGCGGGGACCTACTAATCATATATATATATATATATATATATATATATATATATATATATATATATATATATATATATATATATATATATATATATATATATATATATATATATAAACTGGTCCTATAGTCACTCTATTATAGATGAAATAATGTAATGAAAGTCATTTCACCCTGGGATTATTAAAGTGTTTCTGATTCTGATTCCTGTAGTATTCCTGATCTAGTATTGAGATAGGATCCCAGTTTTCATCTGCTAAATGTTTGTTTCAAAACAGTTTTTAATTTTTATGTCTAAATTTATCCCTATTTCTTGAGTTTTAATTCAGATTTGATAGAAAACTGTAATTTTAACTTAATTTTATTCAAAAATATGTAAAATTCCAAAAAAGTATAAAAGAGTCTACTCAACCAAAACTTTCACAACCCCCATGCAGTACCTCCGCGGACCCCTTGTTGAAGACCTCCGATTTAGAGTGACAAGACTACCAGTAGGAAGTTCCCTCCATCTATGCGAGAAAGTGGTGTGAAGGCTCGGATTGTATTCTACGTGATAAGCTAGAGCCTAACTGCCAATTTTTGACATTGACAAATGTTTACTTAACTGATGATTTATGCTTTCAAGCATGAAGTTTTCAAGATCAGTTTAGCCTGATGAGAGATGAAAAGAGTTTAAACGGATTTAGTGACATGTTATGCGTTTCCAAATTAGGAATTTGGGTTCCAGTTCTTCTAGAAGATTTTGTTCATGCAGAGAAAAACATTGTTCAAATGTGAAAGACGCACATTAAGAAAAAGTTGTGGTAGATGATAATTTTCTTATTTCCTCATCAGTATTCCTGACAGAGAGAAGAAATCCAAGAAGAAATCCAAGAAACAGCAAAGCAATGTCAGGATTTGGCTGAGGTTTGTGTACCCAAATGCAGAGGCAGGGAGACAGAGGTGAGTTTCTTGTGGATTTACTGAAGAGTTAACAAGCAACTGAGGCAGGAATCCAAAAATCAAATAATCAAAAAGGTGTGAACAGAGCAGAGCAGGAAAGGAGCTAGGGGAAAAGGAGAACACAAGAGGGTAGCAGAGGGCAACAAATAAAAACCTGAAAACTGAAAATAACCAGAAAACACAACAAAATAAGAATTAAACCACTAAAACTAGAAAACATGGAGCAAAGAAAAACTGAATACTCAAAAGAAAACATAACCAAAAAAGAGTCCAAAAAACAACCCACCCAGGAAGAGTGAGGCTTACCGAAAGTCTCTGGAGGCGAGGCAGAGTCTCTGTAGGAGGCCGTCTCTGATGCAGTGACCTTGGAGAAGGCCGCTTCTTATGCAGCTGCCAAGGAGGAGGGCGCCGTCTCTGCAATAGGAACCTTGGGGACTGCCCATAGCAGCACTAGAACCGCCTAGGAGGGGGCCGCCGACTGCGGCACTGGAACAACCTCAAGGGAGTCCGCCAACTGTGGCACTGGAACCACCTGGGAGGAGGTTGCGGACTACGGCACTGGAAGCACCTCGGAGGGGGCCGCCCACTGCGGCACTTGAGCAACCTCAGGGGAGGCCGCCAACTGTGGCACTCGAACCACCTCGGAGAGGGTCGCCAACTGCGGCACTGGAACAACCTCAGAGGGGGCCGCCCACTGCAGCTCAGTAACAACCTCGGACGAGGCCGCCCACTGTGGCTCAGTAACAACCTCAGAGGGGCGGCCCACTGCGGCACTGGAACAACCTCGGAGGGGCCGCCCACTGCGGTGCTGGAACAACCTCAAAGGGGACCACCCACTGCTGCTCAGGAACAGCCTCAGAGGGGACCACCCACTGCTGCTCAGGAACAGCCTCAGAGGGGGCCGCCCACTGCGGCACTAGTACAACCTTGAAGGGGACCCCCCACTGCAGCTAAGGAACAGCTCTTGGAGGCTTGGAGTGCCAGCCGATGGCTCTTGGAGGCTTTGAGCGCCCACTGAGGGCTCTTGGAGATGAACTCCCACCGAGCTTTAACTCTGAGCCCTCTTATTTGGTGTGCTTAGGGGTGTCTGGACGGCACAGAGCGGGCAGGGGGGGTCCCTGGACAACACAGAGCGCGCTTAGGGCTCTCTGGACGGCACAGAGCTTGATCAGGGGTCTCTGGACGGCACAGAGCTCGCTCAGGGGTCTCTAGCCCGCTAAGGGGCTCTGGAGACATTAGGGGGGAAAACAATCACGAGGAGGAAGACTCAGAGAGACAGAGTTGGGGGAAGTTTGACGAGGAACCAGCACTGAAGTACTGCACTGAGAGAGTATTTATGGGAGACTGAAACGAGAGGACTAATGACCAGATTGGGAGCAGGTGTGAACAGAACAGAATAGGAAATGAGATAGGGAAAAAGTAGAACACAAGAGGCCAGCAGAGGGAAACAAATAAAAACCTGAAAAATATCCAGAAAACATAACAAAATAAGAATTAAACCACTAAAACTAGAAAAACTGAATACTCAAAAGAAAAACATAACAGAACAAGAACTGTGACAAGCGAACATTAAGAAATTTTCTTATATTTTGATGGTAACGCCCAAGTTTTATTTCTGCTCCTTCATCACCTGTTATATAACAGCAGTAAAAATGTAACCAATATTTTTTTATTCTAAATCATTTGATGGAACATGACAAACTTTACATCATCTAGAGACCCAACAAAAGGATAATGTTGTTGATGCTCTGGGATATACTGTCATGATGGGTACTCTAAGAGTGACCCAGTTATGCAGAACACCACTGACGGACACAGGAATAAAAGTTCAACAAGTTTATTTGAACACAAGCACACTGAATATACTGGTTCTGGCTCAGGCCTGGACACTGGTTCACCGGAGTCTGCGTGAGAGACAGTTCAGTTAGCGTTGCACGTTGGAGCTTGATTTCTTGATTATAACTGATTGTACCTTGAGGGTTCTTGAGGTTAGCTTTGGGAGAGTCACTGTTGGATCTGGAGAGGAGTTGATCAGCAGAGTCCGCTTGCTGCTTCAGCGTCTCACGTCTAGTAATGAACAGACCTTGGCTTTGGGTTTTCCAGAGCTGCATGGAAGTTCACTATGGTTCTTCGGGTTTGGCTCTGAGGGTCGGCTCGGCAGGTTAGCTCTTCCAGAGCTTCACAGAGGAGACACTGGTTTCCTGGAAGATAGAGACAACGGTTAGAATCCAGGCTGGATTCAGAGTCACAAAGATTCACTGAGAGGCTAGGCTTAGGCGCTGACCAACTGGATCAACACTGCGGCGTTGAGGCAAGGTCTGAAGACAGCTTATATGGTGGATCCTCTGATGATCTGATGGGCTGCAGCTGTGCAGGAGGCTCACTCAGAAGGAACCACGGCGGACTCTGCTGGAGAAAGGTGGAACTTCTCCAGCTCCCAACAGTACCCCCCCCTCAACGACCGCCCCTTGGCGGTCCGGAAGAGGTCGAAGGGCAGGAACGCTCGTACTCCTCGAATAGGGCAGGGTCGAGGATGTACGAGCCCGGAACCCACTGGCGATCCTCCAGTCCGTAGCCCTCCCAGTCGACGAGGTACTGCCAGCCGCGACCTCGTCGACGGGAGTCCACGATGCATCGAACGGTGAAGGCGGGATGACCATCGACCTCCAGGGCGGGTGGTGGGGAGTCGGAAGGTGGGCACAGAGAACTCAAGATGACAGGTTTAACTTGAGATACGTGGAAGGTTGGATGAATCCGAAGGGACTGAGGCAGTTGGAGACGGACGGCTGATGGACTGATGACTCGGGAGATCTTGTAGGGACCTATGAATCTGTGCGAGAGTTTTCGAGACATCCCTTTAAGGGGAATGTCTCGAGTGGACAGCCATACCTCTTGGCCTTCAGTGTACTCGGGGGCGGGACGTCTCCTGGAGTCAGCGAATCGTTTGTTGGTTTCAGAAGATCGGTTGAGGGTAGCAATGGTTTCTCTCCAGATCTTCTGACAGCGTCGGATGTATTGATTCACTGACTGGACCGAAATCTCTCTCTCGTCTGCGGGGAAAAGTGGAGGTTGATAACCGAGACTAACCTGAAAGGGAGATTGTCCAGTGGAAGCAGATTTGAGGGAGTTGTGTGCGTATTCGATCCATGTAAGATATTGGCTCCAGTCGACGGGATTGTTGGATGTGAGGCAACGAAGGGTTGATTCAAGCTGCTGGTTCATCCTCTCTGTTTGTCCGTTAGATTGTGGATGGTAATCTGAGGTCAGAGAGGGTTTACAGCCGAGTGCAGAACAGAATGCCTTCCAAACCTGGGATATGAACTGAGGACCCCGGTCCGAGAGGATCTCCTGGGGGATGCCGTGTAAGCGGAAGACGTGCTTAACGAGGAGCTGGGCTGTCTGGAAGGCCGTGGGAAGTTTCCTAAGGGGAATGAGATGGCAGGCCTTCGAAAAACGGTCAACAATGGTGAAAATGGTGGACATACCTCGAGAAACGGGGAGGCCGGTGACAAAGTCAATCGCAATATGGGACCAAGGACGCGAGGGAACCGGAAGTGGCTGAAGCAGGCCTGAAGGAGGTTGATGTGAGGCTTTATTACGGGCACATGTGGAGCAAGCCAACACATACTCCTTGACATCTCTATGGAGGGTTGGCCACCAGAAGCGTCTTGAGATCAAGGCGATGGTTCTACTGACTCCCGGATGAGCAGAAAACTTGGCAGCATGCATCCATTGGATGAGCCGGGACCTGACAGAAGATGGCACATAGGTTCGGTTAGTGGGACCGTTACCTGGGTCGGGTTCTGTAGCCAGGGCGGAGTTGATAAGGTCAGTGATTTCCCAGTTAACCACTCCAACAGTGCAGGAAGCCAGAAGGACTGGTTCAGGTGTCTCGGGATGATCGACGGAGTAAAGACGAGAGAGAGAATCGGGTTTGACATTCTTGGATCCGGGTCTGTAGGAAATGATGAGATTAAACCGTGAGAAAAAGATGGACCACCTGGATTGACGAGGATTGGCTTGCTTGGTTGACTGGATATAAGCCAGGTTCTTGTGGTCAGTCCATACTAGAACCGGGTGCTCAGCTCCCTCCAGCCAATGTCTCCATTCCTCCAGTGCTAATTTGATGGCCAACAGCTCACGGTCTCCCACATCGTAGTTCTGCTCTGCGGAAGAAAGTCTACGGGAGAAGAATGCACAAGGATGGATCTTTTGATCCGTGTCAAGTCTCTGGGATAGGACCGCTCCAACTCCAGAATCAGAAGCGTCCACCTCGAGGATAAACTGTTTAGCAGGGTCAGGCTGCATTAACACTGGTGCTCTGGAAAATAATGATTTCAATTTATCAAATGCAGCTTGTGCCTCAGGAGTCCACTGAAAAATGCGTTTGACATAGGTCAGAGAAGTTAATGGAAGGGCGGTCTGGCTATAGTTCCTGATGAACCGACGATAAAAGTTTGCAAAGCCCAGAAATCTCTGTAGCTGTTTGCGGTTCTCTGGAACTAGCCAATCTAACACGGCTTTTATCTTGTCCTCAGATGGTTTTACCTGGCCGCCCTCGAGCACAAACCCCAAAAAGGTGACTGAAGACTGATGAAATTCGCACTTCTCGGCTTTAACGAACAGCTTGTTCTCCAGCAGTCTCTGTAAAACAAGGCGGACATGTTTTTTATGTTCAGAGAGGTTCCTAGAGTAAATGAGTATGTCGTCAATATAGACGAAAACAAACACATTTAAAAAGTCTCTGAGAACATCGTTCACGAGGGCCTGGAAGCAGGCTGGAGCGTTAGTTAGACCAAAAGGCATTACCAAATACTCAAATTGGCCCAAGGGAGTTTTGAAGGCTGTTTTCCATTCATCTCCATCTCGGGCCAAGAAATGATATGCATTCCTAAAAACCAGTTTTTTGAAAACTGTAGCCCTTGTACATTTCGAATGCTGAGGCGAGTAAGGAAGTGGGTATTTTTTTCTTTATAGTGATTTTGGTTTAAACCTCGGTAATCAATACATGGCTCAGGGGGCCTTTTCTTACCAACGAAGAAGAACCCGGGGCCCAAAAAAGAGGAAGATGGGCGGATTATTCCGCAGCTAAGGATTCATTTTTGTATTTTTTCCCTGGGTTTTTCTTTCAGGCTTGAAATTTTATCAACCTCTGCTAGGGAGTGGTGCACCAGGTAAAGTTTAATGGCGCGTCAAATGGTCTGTGTGGGGGGTAGGGACGTAGCACTGACCTTACGAAGACGGACTAGGTCATGGACCGGGAAAAAACGGAAGAAAGGTCAGGAGAGTCCATCCCCCCCCCCCACCTCTAGGAGACCCCACCAAGGGGGAGCCGAACCGGGGGGCATGTTTTTTTATGGCAAAATGGGCCTGTCCAGGTGCACAGTCCAAATTTATGTGAGGATTATCTTCCCAAACCCTTCGAAACCAAGCACCCGGGGAGAGCATCGAAGGAAAACAAAAATGTTTTTGTCTCCGGTTTACCTGACAGAAGTACTGGAGGGTTGAGTTTATGGGGAACTTGAGGGGTCTCTTTCCGTCAATGGCAAGACACTAAAGGTTTAGTCAGAGGAATGGTTTCTATTGGATTGTTGGGCGAGGTTCGAATCGATTAAGTTCCGTTCACAGCCTGAATCGATGAAAGCAGAAAAGGGGAGGGTTTGGTTTGAACAAAAAAATGTGGCAGGAACAACATCAGGGAAATTTCTTAGTGTTTTAAATTTTGGGCCCGCCAACTCCTCAGACCTCGGCGGGGCCCCGGGTTTTGATTTACCGGGGAGGAAGCATGAAGTTCCACTCTCACCACAGTAAAGCATAATTTGCTTAGAAAATTTTTTTTGTCTCTCCTCAGGGGGGGCCCGGTGTGGGCCCACCTGCATGGGTTCGACATCTCTTTCACCCGAATGAGAGGCCTGAATAGGCAGAGGGAGAGACGGGCCTTAGTCCTGAATGGGCAGCTGCTCTGTGGGGGGAAAAACAAACAGTCAGTTATGTGAGGCAGAGGAAAGGTCCCCGATTTCTTGCTTAGAACTTTTTTGGCACGGGTTTTATTTTTTTCCAATCTGATAGTCAAACAATTAATTCTTCGGAGTAGCGGTTCGTCGAGGGTTGCGAGCTCACCTTAATTTGCTCATTTAAAGCCATGAAAAAGGCTCCCTTTAAGCGCTTTGGTTCCACCGAACAGCCGCTTTAAAAACCCCGGAAGTTTGATGGAAAATTTTTGCCACAGAAAATTTCCCTGTTTTAAATTTTAAAAGGCTCGTGAGCAATAGTTTGATCATTTCCTGATTGAAAAATTGAGTAAATTCGGGAAAGAAAAACAAGTAATAGCAATTAAGGCATCGTCGGGGGCAAATCTTTTCCGACCCACTCCAAGGCTCTTCCCCGTTAGCTGAAAAAAAAAATGAAGGGTTTTCTTTTTGTAATCCGGGAAAAGCCCTGGGGGAAATTTTTGAAAATCAACGAAAATGAAAAAGAAAATCCTTTTCAATCTTTCATGACCAAGAAAACTCTCTGAAACTTGGGGGGGAACTCGGGAGTCACCCCCCTGGTGACCTCGGAGGGGGAACTGGACCCGGGAAAAGGTTTGAGGTGTCGGGGTGGCATTAGCGCTGTTCAAGTAGTTAAACATAGCTCTGAAGCATATGATTATGAGTATCAACCAGGTGATATAACTCCCGGAGCGTTTGGGGTTTGTCCTTGAATTTGGGCACCTGCTCCCCCAATCGAGGATGAATGATCGCTGGGGCCTTTATTTGGGGCCCAGTGTTTTTGTCATGATGGGTTCTCTAAGAGTGACCCAATTATGCAGAACACCACTGACGGACACAGGAATAAAAGTTCAACAAGTTTTTTTTGAACACAAGACCTGAATATACTGGTTCGGCTCACCTGGACACTGGTTTACCGGATCCGGGGGACGTTCAGTTAGGTTGCACGTTGACTTTATTTCTTGATTATAACGATTGACCTTGAGGTTCTTGAGGTACTTTTGGGGGGGGGCACGTTGGATCTGGAGAGGAGTTTTCAGCAGAGTCCGCTTGCTGCTTCAGCGTCTCACGTCTATAATGAACAGACCTGGGTTTGGTTTTCCAGCTTTTAGTCCTGAGCTCAGGAAGTTCTTATGGTTTTTCGGTTTGGCTCGAGGGTCGGCTCGGCAGGTTAGCTCTTCCAGACTTCACAAAGGGGGACACTGGTTTCCTGGGAAAATAGAACAACGGTTTTGAATCCAGGGTGGATTTCAGATCACAAAAATTCACTGAAGGGTAGGGTTAGGGGCGACCAACTGGACAACACGGGCGTTGAGGCAAGGCGAAACAGCTTATATGGGGGATCCTCTGATGACTGATGGGCGCAGCTTGCAGGAGGGGTCACTCGAAGGATCCACGGCGGACTCTGCTGGAGAAAGGTGGAACTTCTCCGGCTCCCAACATATACTTACTATGTTATTTTCTTTATTTTGATCCCCAGAAACAATGAGAACCAAAATAGTGAGGGAAATTATGTTCAAAGCATGTTTATTTTATAACAAAGGGTTTTTTTTTTTTAAATAACCTTAAATTCTTTTTAATTTCATTAATATGATTACACAATTTGTGGATGGTGACGTTGAGAAAAGAATAGCTAAATAACTGAACTATTTTCAACAGTGCCAAAGACATGAAGGATGAGGAACATAAATTCAACCTGGAGAGATGGCCACGGAAAAAATCTGCAATTAGAAAATGTACCATTTATTTATACAGGTAACAGTCATATTCTTTGAAATATTTAAATCTTAGCTTATTGCATCGACTCAATGACTCTCTGCAATCCCTGTAGCGACAGTGGAGAGGAAAAATGGCAAAGCAGCAGAGATAATTGCAGATATGCAGATAATTGTGTATGCAACACACACACACACACATATATATATATATATATATATATATATATATATATATATATATATAT
Source organism: Cyprinodon tularosa (assembly GCF_016077235.1). NCBI lineage: Eukaryota > Metazoa > Chordata > Actinopteri > Cyprinodontiformes > Cyprinodontidae > Cyprinodon > Cyprinodon tularosa. The sequence goes on from NW_024038194.1 coordinate 105,609, forward strand.
ATATATATATATATATATATTCAGTTTTTCAGTGCTATGATGAGCTCTAAAGCCAGACTGAAACTCTTCAAAAAGTTCATTATGGTGTAAGTGATCGCACACTTGTTTGGCAACTACTTTCTCAAGAATTTTAGATCAGAAAGGAAGATTGGATATAGGTCTATAATTGACCAAGTCATCTGGGTCAAGAGACGGTTTCTTAAGCAGAGGTTTAATTACAGCAACCTTAAAAGCCTTCAGAAATAGATTTATCACATCTAAAATGAAGGAGAAGATCAAAGGTAATACGTTCTTACATGACCTGGTTGGAACTGGATCTATCATAGAACTGGATCAAATCAGTCTGAACCCGGTTCATTAAGAACAGGTGGAATGGACGGTTCAACCAGTGGCGTTGCTAGGGTCTTATGGGGCTCCAAGCAAGACATTTCTGGGGCCTCCACCCCACCTCTGCGCGCAAAAGAAAAAAAAAGTTTTTTGGAGAAATAAATACACAATTTCTAGAGCATTTAAGATGTATACTGAAAAAATAGACTAGAATAGATTAGTGGATCTCAAAGTGAGGTCCAACAGAAGTCCATGACAGCCCAGGCCTATCAATAATCATTGTAAATAATCTGACACCAACAAAATATATAAAATATGAACTTTAGTTTATTACAAAAGTGCACTGTAAATTGTTAAACTTCAAATATAAAAAGTAAAATCTAGTAAATAATTAAACAATGTAGGAAGCCATATAAAAAATGTAATAGCCTTAACACATGCAGTGGAGATAAATAATACTAAATTCGTACTCGTACTCGTCGTCTCCCGCTTTATCTGGAACCGGGTCGCGGGGGCAGCAGACTAAGCAGAGACTCCCAGACTTCCCTCTCCGCAGACACCTCCTCCAGCTCTGCTGGGGGAAGCCCTAGGCGCCCCCAGGCAGCCGAGAGACGTAGTCTCTCCAGCTTTGTCCTGGGTCGTCCCGGGGCCCTTTTCCTCAGGGGGGACGTGCCTGGAAACCCCCCGAGGGAGGGTCCAGGGGGCATTCGAAGAAGATGTCGACCCACCTCAACTGACTCTCTCGAGTGGAGGAGAACCGGCTCACATGGCCTCCCGAATGACCGGCTCCTCACCCTATCTTAAGGGAGAGCCCGCCCCCCGCGGGGAAGCTCATTTAGCCCGCTTTTTCCCGGGATCTGTTCTTTCGGTATGATCCAAATTTCTGACCATAGGTGAGGGTAGGAAGTGGGGCCAAAGGGTTTAAATTGAGAGTTTTGCCTTTTCGCTCGCTCTTTTCACCCGACAGCCCGGGGTGCAGCGTCCGCATTATTGCAGCAGCCGCCCCGATTGTCTACGATCCCCCGCTCCATTTTCCCTATCGTGAACAGGCCCCCAAGATACTTTGAACTCCTCCATTGAGGCGGGACTCTCCTCCAACCTGAAGGGGACAAGCCACCTTTTTCCGGTCGAGAACCATGGCCTCGGATTTGCAGGAGCTGATTCTCATCCCGGCCGCTTCACACTCGGCTGCGAACCGCCCCAGCGCACGCTGTAGGTCTTGGCAGGAGGGAGCCAGCAGAACTACATCATCCGCAAAAAGCAGGGACGAGATCTGCTGGTCCCCGAACCAGACCCCTCCGGTCCTTGGCTGCGCCTAGAAATCCTGTCCATAAAAGTTATGAAAAGGACCGGTGACAGAGGGCAGCCCTGTCGGAGTCCAACATGCACCGGGAACAGGTCCGACTTAATGCCGGCAATGCGAACCAGACTCCTGCTCCGCTTGTACAGAGAACGGATGGCCCCTAAAAAAGGGCCCCCGACTCTATACTCCTGGAGCACCCCCCACAGGGCAGCACGAGGGACACGGTCGAATGCCTTCTCCAAGTCCACAAAACACATGTGGACTGGTTGGGCAAACTCCCAAGAATCCTCAAGCACCCTGCAGAGGGTGTAGAGCTGGTCCACTGTTCCACGGCCAGGACAAAAACCACACTGCTCCTCCTGCAGCCGAGGTTTAACAATCAGCCGGACTCTCCTCTCCAGCAACCTGGCATAGGCCTTTCCGGGGAGGCTGAGAAGTGTGATTCCCCGATAGTTGGAACACACCCTCCGGTCCCCCTTCTTATGGAGGGGAACCACCACCCCAGTCTGCCAATCCAGGGGGACTGTTCCCGACCTTCACGCGATGCTGAATAGACGTGTCAACCATGACAGCCCAACAACATCCAGAGATTTAAGATACTCAGGACTGATCTCATCCACCCCCGAAGCCTTACCACCGTGGAGTTTTTTGACCACCTCGGTGACTTCAGCCTGGGTGATGAACGAATCCAGCCCCAAGCACCCCGTCTCTTCTTCCCCCATGGAAGGCGTGTCTGTCGGGTTGAGGAGATCCTCAAAGTATTCCTTCCACCGCCCGACAATATCCTCCTTCAAGGTCAGCAGCTCCCCACTCCCACTGAAAACAGTGTTAGCTAAGCACTGCTTTCCCCTCCGGAGGCGCCGGACGGTTTGCCAGAATCGCTTTGAGGCCAACCGATAGTCTTTTTCCATGGCCTCTCTGAACTCCTCCCAGGCCCGAGATTTTGCCTCTGCAACCGCCCGGGCCGCGAGACGCTTGGCCTCACGGTACCTGCTTGCTGCTTCAGGAGTCCCCAAAGCCAACCAAGCTCTATAAGACTCCTTCTTCAGCTTGACAGCATCCCTTACTATCGGTGTCCACCACCGGGTTCGGGGATTGCCACCACGACAGGCACCGCAAACCTTACGGCCACAGCTACGGGCAGCCGCATCGACAATAGAGGCAGAGAACACAGCCCATTCGGACTCCTTGTCTCCAACCTCCCTCGGAAACTGAGAGAAGCAATCCTGGAGGTGGGAGTTAAACACGTCCCTGACCGATGGTTCCACCAGACGTTCCCAGCAGACCCTCACTACACGTTTAGGCCTGCCGAGTTTTCAGGTTCCCCTTTTTCCGGTATCCGCTCCCACCCCGGTGGTGGTGGGGACGCTCCCCCCCTCTCTTCCCCGAGTGTCCAAGACATGCGGCCGAAGATCAGAAGTTCGACACAAAGTCGATCATCGCCTTGGCCTAGGGTGTCTGGGCCGGTGCACCGTGGAACTCCCTTTTGCCTGAACATGGGTTTATTAGGACAATCCATGACTTTAAAAGAAGTCCAATAAAGAGACACCACTAGGTTCGGCTGGGGGCCCGTTCCCCCCGATCACGCCCCTCCGGTGTCACTGTTGTTTCCACATGGGCGTTTAAGTCTCCCGCGAATGTGGAAACCCCCGAAGGGGGGCTTTCTAACACCCCCCAAGGATGCTAAAAAGGCTGGGTACTTGTAGCCCTTCGGCCCATGGGAAACAACTGTCAGGTCCTCCCTTCGACCCGAAGGGAAGGGATGCGACCCCCTATCTACCCGGGGTGAACTCCAAAACGAGACGGCTGAGCTGAGGGGAGACAAGCAGCCCCACCCCCGCCCTCCGTCTCTCCCCGCGGGTCACTCCAGAGTAGAAGAGAGTCCAGCCTCTCTCAAGGAGCTGGGTTCCAGAGCCCTGACTGTGCGTAGAGGTGAGCCCAACTATTTCTAGCCGGTATCGCTCCACCTCCCGCACAAGCTCGGGCTCCTTCCCCGCCAGTGAGGTGACGTTCCACGTCCCCAGAGCCAGTCTAAGCGCCTGCGGATCAGGTTGCCGAGGTCTCCGCCTCTGACTGCCGCCCAATCCTCTATGCACCGGTCCCTCATGGTTCCCCCTGCAGGTGGTGGGCCCACTGGGGGATGGCCTCGCGTCGCTCCTTCGGGCTGGGCCCGGCCGGGTCCCGCGAGGAAGAGCCCGACCACCAGGCGCTCGCCGACGAACCCCAACCCCAGGCCTGGCTCCAGGGTGGGTTCCCGGCTCCGCCGTACCGGGCAACGTCACGTGCCTCGCTGTAGTCCTCGTCATAAGGGTTTTTGAACCGCTCTTCGTCTGACCTGTCACCCAGAGCCTGTTTGCCTTGGGAGACCCTACCAGGGGCATTTAGCCCCCTACAACATAGCCTCTGGGATCACTCAGGCGCTGAAACCCCTCCACCACGTTAAGGTGGTGGTTCAAGGAGGGGTAATACTAAATTAAATAAATAATTAGGCTTGGCTAGTGCAAAATTTTCAGATGCATCAAAATGCAGTCAATAAGTCAACAACTTGTAAGGCCACATCAAGAGAAAAATAAAATGGCACAATACAGATGAAAAAAATTAAATACTGAAAATAAATAATGTCCAAAAATAAAACATAACAAATTAGGCATGGCTAGTGCAAAATCCGCAGGGTACCCACTGGTCCGGTAGTCTAAAAGTGATGCTTACGAGCCTTGGCTTGTGCAAACACTGTCACAAGGTCATCAAGATCCAAAGACCTTTACACATTGTGCTCTATAGAAATGAGAGCCAGTCCAGAAAGTCTCTCCTGGGACATAGTTGACCTGAGGTAGGTTTTAATGAGTTTTAGAGCTGAGAAGCTTCTCTCTCCAGAGGCAACAGTAACTGGTAGTGTTAAAAGCAGATGGAGAGCAATGCTGAGGTTTCCGTACAGATCCAGAAGTTGCTCCTTGTAGATGTAATCCAGCATCATTCTTGGACAGGAGGCCACAGCCTCAGGAAAGGTGTGGATTGCAGCTCTTATCTCCAGAACCAAATCCTCAGACTCCATATCATGTAGAATTTTTTACAATTTCTTGCAGTTCTCTACAAGTTTGCCATCCTGATCAATCACCCTCATGTTTGTTTTGAAAATAGAAAACCATAAAGGCCAAAAACATCTTCCATTTTTGAGAAACGGTCAGTCAAGCTGCTGAGGGCTGTGTCCACTAGAGGCAGGAAAAACTCTCTCCTGAACTGCTCATCTGGGGTGGACTCAGTTTCCTCTCTGCCCTCATACAGGAACTGCTGGGTTGTTTTTGTCTTTCTTTTTTCAGGAAATGTCCTGTCAATCTCCTGGGTTTCTGCTATCTCTCTTGCATCTGTTTCAGCGGCAGCAAGTCAACTTTCCCTTGCTTTCTCACTGATACAAAAAAGCAAAAACAACAACAGAGCATATGAGAGTGTTTTATGGCAGCCATATGATAATATTCAATCACAGCATTTTCTAGAATCACAACGTAACACTACTGTCACAAAGAACATTTAGAAGGCAGGCCATAATTATCATAAAATAAGTGGAATACTGAACATACCTGTACAGTTTTCATCGTCAGTGTTGGGAGGGTGTACAGTATCCTTCGTTGGATTTACTGGTTTTAAAAATGTTAGTAATGATCCTGAGGAGAGATAAGTTAGTTTAAAAAAATGTCACATTTTAATGCAACATGTCCTTTGTTTAAAAGTTCTCTTTTGAGTGCACATATATATAGCCCAATACAAATTTCCCACTCTGAGCACAATGAAATCAATCTCATTATCAATTTATCATCAAGCATATTTTTTTACATGCAAGGAGTAATTTATTATTATTGTTGTAGGTGTTGATATTATTTTTTGACTGTCTGCCTCAGAGTTGTTTTCTGCAGGGGGAGACTGCAGAGTAAAGCACTGCTATCTGCTAGCTAACGGTTAGACATATTAGCAGGTTAGCTGCTAATATTGATGTTTCTTGTTAAGCAGCATTCATCATGATTAATTGTTAGCTCTGTCCCTTTGGAGTCTGTGACAATACAGTATGTCAGTAGGTAAAATGCTCTTACCGCTGTCTTTCTTTCTTTTTTCCTCTTTTTCTTTTCTCTGTCTCTTTTTTCTGCCACACTGGGATAACTCCTCTTCATGACTCTCTCATGGAAGGTTGGGAAGCTTTACGACAAAGTTCAACTTTATGCAGAGTCGTGCCAGCAGCGTCAGATGCAGGCTGAAGGCATGGGGTGGGGGTTTTGACTACGGTGTCATTTCATTGTAAAGTAAATCCCCAGTCTTGTCGTTGCTGTGAAGTACAATTTGTCAGCCCTTGGGGGCCCCCTAGAGGCCGGGGCTCCAAGCAACTGCCTGGCTTGCCTGTCCACAAGCCCCGCCCGTGGGTTCAACTAAGCTATGGCTCTGGGTGAGTTTGGCAACTGGATTAAAAAGAAATCTAGGATTATTCTTATTCTCCTCTATTAATGAGGAGAAATATGCTGCTCTTGCTTTACAAAGGATCCTCTTATACAGCAGTAAACTATTTTTCCAGACTAGGTAGGATTCCTGTAGGCCTGTGGAGTGATATTTTCTCTCCAGTTTCCTAACACTTTGCTTATAGGTGCGCAGCTCTGCATTAAACCAAGGAGCAAGCTTTCTGATTTTAATGGTTTTCATTTTCAAAGGAGCCGCGTTGTCTAAGGCATTATGCAGAGAACTAGCGACCTGGTCCAAAAAATCATCAACCTGTGAAGGGGAATAAACTAAGCTTTTGCACTCTGCAGCACTGCTCAGCGACACAGAGGAGAGAGAAAGTGAAGCAGATTCTTTAAAATGTATAACTGCACTATCCGATAAAGATCTGCTAAAATGTAACCTTTTTTCTGGTAAAGTATCCTGAAGGTTATTAAAAAGTGGTCAGAGAGGACAGGGTTGTGAGGAAATATTGTCATTTCTTCACGTTCTATGCCGTATGTCAGCACAAGATCCAAAGTATGAAGATGAAAATGTGTGGGACTATTCACATTTTAAACAAAGCCAATAGCATCTAAGATAGCATTAAAGGCTGCTCTTAAGTTATCGCCTTCGTGTGTGTGTGTGTATATATATATATATATATATGAGTGAGCATGTTTTTGATTTTGAGAAAAATTTACTTTTTCCTCTGAGATAATTACTCTGTTGATACTTGAGGACATATTAATTCTTTATAATGAGACTTTTTTTTTTTTTTTTTTTTTTTACAAACCCTTAATCCACAGAAATCTTCACGAGAGAAAAAGTGATGACCAAGAAACTGGAAGCAGGTAGAGCACATTACTGTTTGCTAAAAGATTTTGTTCATGCAGAGGAAGACAAAAACTGACCTTAAGAAACAATTTGTGGTTGATAATAATTTTATATTTTCTCATCAGTATACCTGACATGGAGAACAAGTCAAAGAAACAACCGCTCTCGGCTTCCGTATAAATACAAATATGCATTCCATATATATAGTCACACACACACACACACACATATATATATATATATATATATATATATATATATAAATACATTTTTAAAACAAACGTTACTCGTTACTCTTGGCTTCGGTTTAATGTTTCTAAATATTTATTTCCCGTCATGTCCTCCATCCAATGCAGATCATTGGCTCCGCCCACATCTAGTGAAAACTAGTGTGATTGGATGAGTCATAGAACGCAAACACTCATTGGTTAGCTAAAGGAAAGCCTCAGAAGCAAGCAGGTGTTCTTCAAACTGCTAACGTGAATTGTCTATGCCATGCTACAATGTGGGATTCAGAAAAAGATGTTGAAATGTCTGAAAGGTCGGACACAGGCGACAGCGTATCGGGAGACGGAGACCAACAAGACCTCCCTCATCCTTGGCCCAGTGGCGGCTGGTGAAAAATATTTTTGGTGGGGCTGATATAGCCTAGTGTATGTCTCCAACTAATCCAGAATAAGAATTTAAATAAACAATTGGAAATGAAATACAATTTAATAGTAATGATTTAATTTACTATATAATAACAGTAACAGTGATGATTTGGGTCACTGTGACGGGGTTCTTTGGCCTCCAAGAATCCAGGCTCAGTCTGGTTACCGGTGTTGGTGATTTATTGTGCTCAAAAACTCAAAACAGGGTGCAAAAGAAACTAAACATATACAAGATCCTCTGGGCCTTAGCCTCCCTCCAGTTACCAGCAATGGAACAAAGAAACAGAAAACAGAAATGGCCGCTCTTATCTCTGATCTTATTTCTGATTTCTTCTCATAAATCAGTTTTGTCCATATATTACCTCCACAAACAATTGATATACAAAAACTAATATTTTTTACAACTTAATTCCTTTAAACAGATTCATTGAATTATTCAATTACATAAAACTTTTAAACATAAAATAAAAAATATATATATTCTGACAAACATTTAGCGAGTCAAGTGTTGGTGACGTCACTTTCGCACTCCAACAACTCTGGAATTTTAACCGCTTACTGAGCGATGCCTCGGGTTTGAACCCAGCAAAGACGCAGCCAGACTGAAGATGACAAGTCCCCGTAGCATACACACGTACACACACTCACACACACACACACCCACCCACCCACCCACACACACACGGCTAACCCCACTGAAATATTAAGTGTGCCCCCTCAATATGCCAGCAGGTAACCAGGAACAGCTTGTGTTTTTTAAGTTAATGGAGCTACTGGTCTCAGCGCGAGTGAATTGGTCCTCATAAGCACAGTATAACAGGAATGTGTGTGTGGCGCGCAAAGTTAGAGAGGTTGTTTTAAGCGATGAGGTGGATTCGTCACAGTCACAATAACCATGATAGGAAATGTTCATATCCTACAACAGGGATGTTCTTCTGGCAAACGGGTAGATAAATAAGGATCTCACCCAATTTGGTGGAAGCTGCATCTCGCTCGTTACGTTCACCATCTTCCCTCTAATTGTCTGCACCTGCGCTTGGGTTCAGAAGCCTGTTAAAGCGCAGTATTTTCAGAGCCCCAAGACCATAAAATTCTGAGACGCTGATTGGCCATTAAATTATTAAATTCACCTAGCAATAGTACATGATTGACAGATTCTCTGCACTTGTGGGACAGTCTGATCAGCGCCCCAAGACAGAGACGGCAGGAGTCTGTCTGTGGAAATCCACAAATGAATGACAGTAGATAGGGAAATGTAGTTTATATAATTTGTTTTGCTTATAGGTACACAGTCTAGAGAGTAAAACTGACATTTATGAGTTAATTTCTAAAAATATATTTTACGTTTCTCTCTTCTTATTGTCATGTTTGTCTTAAGGGATCTAACCCACATGCAGAACACTCAGAGGCTGGGAAAAAGTTCACAATGTTTATTGTACAATCACAATGAATGAATATTGATTCTGGGCTTAATCGGGTCCGGGTCTGGTCACGACTGGTCTCACTGCAGAGAGGGACAGATTGATTAGCAGACTTCCAGGTAATCTTGCAGGTTGAGTGAGTGCAGGTCTATACCTGTTCAGAGGTTGAGCTGAGCGGCAGAAGGGGGGAACCAGGAGGGTCCAGAGGCTGTTGGCTGGCAGAGGGCTAGGCAGAGGCAGGGCTTGATTGTGATCTTGCTGATCAGGATCTGAGCTTCTCTGTCTGTTTCTTCTGAGAGTGGGCAGGCAGGTATCAGACAGGTTTGGTTTTCCAGGGTTCTTCAGAGAACTGACAGATTGGTTTCAGACTGAGAAACTCTTCCAGGTTTCAGGTTTCAGGCTGGTTCTTCCTGAGAAGCAGAGAGGACAAAAACAGATTAGGTTCAAGTCAGGTTATCAGGGAGTCAGAGATTCAGACAGGCAGGTTGGCTCAGGCTTGCTAACCATAACTGGCAAAACACTCTGGCGCTGGAGTGTTGCCCTGCCTCTCCTTAAATGCTGGTCTCCTGATGAGCAAACGAGCCGCAGGTGTGGTAATCAACTTCAGCTCCAGGAGACCTAGAACGCCCTCCGCTTTAGCCCTATCTCAGAGAATTTATAGAAATAGTCAAAAAATTGAGCTTTCAGTTTATATAGTGGCAGCTGGCAGTTTATTTTAAAGGTTACTTTATACTTTTATACTTTAAGTAGTTTTTGGAGCACACACTTTTTCACTTTTACTTGAGTAAAGAGGTTAAGTTGATACTTCAACTTTAACCAGAGTGTTTTTACACTGCAGTATCTATACTTCTAATGAAGTAACAAATGTGTGAACTTTTGACACCACTGCTCTTGATACTTATATATATATACATATTGATTCTTTATAATGAGACTCAGTTTTTTACAGACCATTTTTTTTATCCACAGAGATCTTCACAAGAGAAAAAGTGATGATCAAGAAAGTGGAAGCAGGTAGGGCACATTACTGTTTGCTGAAAGATTTTGTTCATCTAGAGAAAAACATTGTTAAAATATCAGTGACAGACATTAAGAAACAATTTGTGGTCCATAATAATTTCATATTTTCTCATCAGTATACCTGACATGGAGAACAAGTCCAAGGCACAGCAAAGCGAGAAGTAAGACATTTATTATGCTATTTGATGGAAAAGACTTAAAGGAGTGATAGAATTATTCTATAGGATTTTTGCTGCTGGTTCTTAAGATCTCTAAATAGGGTGTGTAACATTGGTTGGGCTGAAAATGGCATATTAGCTGTTCTATGAGCCCTAATGCAGCCTGGTTAAAAGCCCTAGAATGAAACGACAGGTTTTATTCCATTATGGTATGACCCTAGCCTGGACAAAAGCGGCGCCAAGCTACCCCCACGTGCCTTTCGGTGCAGGCGGGGGGAAGTAAAGTCACCAGGTTGCTCCACGTCTGTCGAGTCTTCGGATCCTTGGGAAGACTGTGAAACTGTTCCCCTTTCTCCGGTCAGCCTGGAACGCTGCATTTCCACCCGTGGTTCTGGCTCATTTTCAATAGAGAAACTACCTTCTTTCTAATTCTTGTAGAAGTAAACCTAACTGTAGGCTTAACAGCTAAACTGGTGTCTTTCATCTACCTCTATTAATGTTCTTGGGCCGGGAACCAGTGGGCTGGTCTGGATGTCAATTTCGTGGCCAGACAAAAGTACAGGCCAGATGAGGCATTGAGAGGCATTTCTTTGGTGCTACACGGGACCTGGCTAGGATGAAAGCCACGTGGACATCCCCATCATGAGTTATGGTACCCACATAGGTTACCGACCCATATCCTCTCTCCAATCCATCACAGAAAACATGAAGCTGTTGACCAGCCTCATTCATTACGCGTACAGGTTAATCATCTCGTTATCTCAAGAAATCAATAACTGTTTCTAGTGATAACTGTTATCTCGAGAAAACAATTGATGGTTTAACCGTGGTAACGAGATAGTTATGTCATTATCTCGAGAAGGCAAAGGACAAATAAAAAGTCGAGTACAACCGCTCTCGGCTTCCATACAAAAACAAATCTGCATTCCATATATACGTATATTCACACATATATCTATATATAAGTGAGTAATATAACGCAAACACTCATTGGTTAACTTTTCAGTTTGAGAAATAAATAAACTTCCTTGGAGTTAATTACTCTTTTGATACTTGAGGACATATTGATTCTTTAAAATGAAGCTCCATTTTTTACAAACCCTTTTTTAATCCACAGAAATCTTTACGAGAGAAAAAGTGACGCTCCAGAAGCTGGAAGCAGGTAGAGCACATTACTGTTTGCTAAAAGATTTTGTTCATGCAGAGAAATTAACATTTCAAAAACTGTCATTAAGAAACAATTTGTGGTCCATAATAATTTCATATTTTCTCATCAGTATACCTGACATGGAGAACAAGTCCAAGACACAGCAAAGCAAGAAGTAAGACATTCATGATGCTATTTGATGGAAAAGACTTAAAGGAGTGATAGAATTATTCTATAGGATTTTTGCTGCTGGTTCTTAAGATCTCTAAATAGGGTGTGTAACATTGGTTGGGCTGAAAATGGCATATTAGCTGTTCTATGAGCCCTAATGCAGCCTGGTTAAAAGCCCTAGAATGAAACGACAGGTTTTATTCCATTATGGTATGACCCTAGCCTGGACAAAAGCGGCGCCAAGCTACCCCCACGTGCCTTTCGGTGCAGGCGGGGGGAAGTAAAGTCACCAGGTTGCTCCACGTCTGTCGAGTCTTCGGATCCTTGGGAAGACTGTGAAACTGTTCCCCTTTCTCCGGTCAGCCTGGAACGCTGCATTTCCACCCGTGGTTCTGGCTCATTTTCAATAGAGAAACTACCTTCTTTCTAATTCTTGTAGAAGTAAACCTAACTGTAGGCTTAACAGCTAAACTGGTGTCTTCCATCTACCTCTATTAATGTTCTTGGGCCGGGAACCAGTGGGCTGGTCTGGATGTCAATTTCGTGGCCAGACAAAAGTACAGGCCAGATGAGGCATTGAGAGGCATTTCTTTGGTGCTACACGGGACCTGGCTAGGATGAAAGCCACGTGGACATCCCCATCATGAGTTATGGTACCCACATAGGTTACCGACCCATATCCTCTCTCCAATCCATCACAGAAAACATGAAGCTGTTGACCAGCCTCATTCATTACGCGTACAGGTTAATCATCTCGTTATCTCAAGAAATCAATAACTGTTTCTAGTGATAACTGTTATCTCGAGAAAACAATTGATGGTTTAACCGTGGTAACGAGATAGTTATGTCATTATCTCGAGAAGGCAAAGGACAAATAAAAAGTCGAGTACAACCGCTCTCGGCTTCCATACAAAAACAAATCTGCATTCCATATATACGTATATTCACACATATATCTATATATAAGTGAGTAATATAACGCAAACACTCATTGGTTAACTTTTCAGTTTGAGAAATAAATAAACTTCCTTGGAGTTAATTACTCTTTTGATACTTGAGGACATATTGATTCTTTAAAATGAAGCTCCATTTTTTACAAACCCTTTTTTAATCCACAGAAATCTTTACGAGAGAAAAAGTGACGCTCCAGAAGCTGGAAGCAGGTAGAGCACATTACTGTTTGCTAAAAGATTTTGTTCATGCAGAGAAATTAACATTTCAAAAACTGTCATTAAGAAACAATTTGTGGTCCATAATAATTTCATATTTTCTCATCAGTATACCTGACATGGAGAACAAGTCCAAGACACAGCAAAGCAAGAAGTAAGACATTTATTATGCTGTTTGATGGAAAAGCCTTAAAGGGGTGATAGAATGATTCTACAGGATTTTTGCTGCTGGTTCTTAAGGTCTCTAATAGGGTGTGTAACATTGGTTGGGCTGAAAATGGCATATTAGCTGTTCTATGAGCCCTAATGCAGCCTGGTTAAAAGCCCTAGAATGAAAAGACAGGTTTTATTCCTTTTATGGTATGCTCATGAATATTTAGATGAGCTGTGCTCTAATTGGTTGGTTTACAACGAGCCAAGCTGCTGAGCAAAGACGCATCATAGCAACAAGCACTCACTCACTGAAACATCAGATTGTTGATATGGTAGGGGGACCAGACGTCCTCTTTTTTTTGGACATGTCCTACTTTTCATACCTAAAAAAAACGTCTGGGGGGATTTTTAAAATCTTCTGGGATTATGGTCGACTACAGTGCAGAACGTAGTCAAAACAGTGAGCCAGCGGGGGACGGAGCGGCCGCACCTGACCTGGTGATGGTAGCCTGGACAAAAGCGGCGCCAAGCTTCCCCCCGCTTCCCTTTCGGTGCAGGCGGGGGGAAGTAAAGTCACCAGGTTGCTCCACACCTGTCGAGTCTTCGGATCCTTGGGAAGACTGTGAAACTGTTCCCCTTTCTCCGGTCAGCCTGGAACGCTGCATTTCCACCCGTGGTTCTGGCTCATTTTCAATAGAGAAACTACCTTCTTTCTAATTCTTGTAGAAGTAAACCTAACTGTAGGCTTAACAGCTAAACTGGTGTCTTCCATCTACCTCTATTAATGTTCTTGGGCCGGGAACCAGTGGGCTGGTCTGGATGTCAATTTCGTGGCCAGACAAAAGTACAGGCCAGATGAGGCATTGAGAGGCATTTCTTTGGTGCTACACGGGACCTGGCTAGGATGAAAGCCACGTGGACATCCCCATCATGAGTTATGGTACCCACATAGGTTACCGACCCATATCCTCTCTCCAATCCATCACAGAAAACATGAAGCTGTTGACCAGCCTCATTCATTACTCGTACAGGTTAATCATCTCGTTATCTCAAGAAATCAATAACTGTTTCTAGTGATAACTGTTATCTCGAGAAAACAATTAATGGTTTAACCGTGGTAACGAGATAGTTATGTCATTATCTCGAGAAGGCAAAGGACAAATAAAAAGTCGAGTACAACCGCTCTCGGCTTCCATACAAAAACAAATATGCATTCCATATATACGTATATTCACACATATATCTATATATAAGTGAGTAATATAACGCAAACACTCATTGGTTAACTTTTCAGTTTGAGAAAAAAATAAACTTCCTTGGAGTTAATTACTCTTTTCATACTTGAGGACATATTGATTCTTTAAAATGAAGCTCCATTTTTTACAAACCCTTTTTTAATCCACAGAAATCTTTACGAGAGAAAAAGTGACGCTCCAGAAGCTGGAAGCAGGTAGAGCACATTACTGTTTGCTAAAAGATTTTGTTCATGCAGAGAAATTAACATTTCAAAAACTGTCATTAAGAAACAATTTGTGGTCCATAATAATTTCATATTTTCTCATCAGTATACCTGACATGGAGAACAAGTCCAAGACACAGCAAAGCGAGAAGTAAGACATTTATTATGCTATTTGATGGAAAAGACTTAAAGGAGTGATAGAATTATTCTATAGGATTTTTGCTGCTGGTTCTTAAGGTCTCTAATAGGGTGTGTAACATTGGTTGGGCTGAAAATGGCATATTAGCTGTTCTATGAGCCCTAATGCAGCCTGGTTAAAAGCCCTAGAATGAAACGACAGGTTTTATTCCATTATGGTATGACCCTAGCCTGGACAAAAGCGGCGCCAAGCTTCCCCCCGCTTCCCTTTCGGTGCAGGCGGGGGGAAGTAAAGTCACCAGGTTGCTCCACGCCTGTCGAGTCTTCGGATCCTTGGGAAGACTGTGAAACTGTTCCCCTTTCTCCGGTCAGCCTGGAACGCTGCATTTCCACCCGTGGTTCTGGCTCATTTTCAATAGAGAAACTACCTTCTTTCTAATTCTTGTAGAAGTAAACCTAACTGTAGGCTTAACAGCTAAACTGGTGTCTTTCATCTACCTCTATTAATGTTCTTGGGCCGGGAACCAGTGGGCTGGTCTGGATGTCAATTTCGTGGCCAGACAAAAGTACAGGCCAGATGAGGCATTGAGAGGCATTTCTTTGGTGCTACACGGGACCTGGCTAGGATGAAAGCCACGTGGACATCCCCATCATGAGTTATGGTACCCACATAGGTTACCGACCCATATCCTCTCTCCAATCCATCACAGAAAACATGAAGCTGTTGACCAGCCTCATTCATTACGCGTACAGGTTAATCATCTCGTTATCTCAAGAAATCAATAACTGTTTCTAGTGATAACTGTTATCTCGAGAAAACAATTGATGGTTTAACTGTGGTAACGAGATAGTTATGTCATTATCTCGAGAAGGCAAAGGACAAATAAAAAGTCGAGTACAACCGCTCTCGGCTTCCATACAAAAACAAATCTGCATTCCATATATACGTATATTCACACATATATCTATATATAAGTGAGTCATATAACGCAAACACTCATTGGTTAACTTTTCAGTTTGAGAAATAAATAAACTTCCTTGGAGTTAATTACTCTTTTGATACTTGAGGACATATTGATTCTTTAAAATGAAGCTCCATTTTTTACAAACCCTTTTTTAATCCACAGAAATCTTTACGAGAGAAAAAGTGACGCTCCAGAAGCTGGAAGCAGGTAGAGCACATTACTGTTTGCTAAAAGATTTTGTTCATGCAGAGAAATTAACATTTCAAAAACTGTCATTAAGAAACAATTTGTGGTCCATAATAATTTCATATTTTCTCATCAGTATACCTGACATGGAGAACAAGTCCAAGACACAGCAAAGCAAGAAGTAAGACATTTATTATGCTGTTTGATGGAAAAGCCTTAAAGGGGTGATAGAATGATTCTACAGGATTTTTGCTGCTGGTTCTTAAGGTCTCTAATAGGGTGTGTAACATTGGTTGGGCTGAAAATGGCATATTAGCTGTTCTATGAGCCCTAATGCAGCCTGGTTAAAAGCCCTAGAATGAAAAGACAGGTTTTATTCCTTTTATGGTATGCTCATGAATATTTAGATGAGCTGTGCTCTGATTGGTTGGTTTACAACGAGCCAAGCTGCTGAGCAAAGACGCATCATAGCAACAAGCACTCACTCACTGAAACATCAGATTGTTGATATGGTAGGGGGACCAGACGTCCTCTTTTTCCCGGACATGTCCTACTTTTCAGAGCTAAATAAAACGTCTGGGGGGATTTTTAAAATCTTCTGGGATTATGGTCGACTACAGTGCAGAACGTAGTCAAAACAGTGAGCCAGCGGGGGACGGAGCGGCCGCACCTGACCTGGTGATGGTAGCCTGGACAAAAGCGGCGCCAAGCTTCCCCCCGCTTCCCTTTCGGTGCAGGCGGGGGGAAGTAAAGTCACCAGGTTGCTCCACGTCTGTCGAGTCTTCGGATCCTTGGGAAGACTGTGAAACTGTTCCCCTTTCTCCGGTCAGCCTGGAACGCTGCATTTCCACCCGTGGTTCTGGCTCATTTTCAATAGAGAAACTACCTTCTTTCTAATTCTTGTAGAAGTAAACCTAACTGTAGGCTTAACAGCTAAACTGGTGTCTTCCATCTACCTCTATTAATGTTCTTGGGCCGGGAACCAGTGGGCTGGTCTGGATGTCAATTTCGTGGCCAGACAAAAGTACAGGCCAGATGAGGCATTGAGAGGCATTTCTTTGGTGCTACACGGGACCTGGCTAGGATGAAAGCCACGTGGACATCCCCATCATGAGTTATGGTACCCACATAGGTTACCGACCCATATCCTCTCTCCAATCCATCACAGAAAACATGAAGCTGTTGACCAGCCTCATTCATTACGCGTACAGGTTAATCATCTCGTTATCTCAAGAAATCAATAACTGTTTCTAGTGATAACTGTTATCTCGAGAAAACAATTGATGGTTTAACCGTGGTAACGAGATAGTTATGTCATTATCTCGAGAAGGCAAAGGACAAATAAAAAGTCGAGTACAACCGCTCTCGGCTTCCATACAAAAACAAATCTGCATTCCATATATACGTATATTCACACATATATCTATATATAAGTGAGTAATATAACGCAAACACTCATTGGTTAACTTTTCAGTTTGAGAAAAAAATAAACTTCCTTGGAGTTAATTACTCTTTTCATACTTGAGGACATATTGATTCTTTAAAATGAAGCTCCATTTTTTACAAACCCTTTTTTAATCCACAGAAATCTTTACGAGAGAAAAAGTGACGCTCCAGAAGCTGGAAGCAGGTAGAGCACATTACTGTTTGCTAAAAGATTTTGTTCATGCAGAGAAATTAACATTTCAAAAACTGTCATTAAGAAACAATTTGTGGTCCATAATAATTTCATATTTTCTCATCAGTATACCTGACATGGAGAACAAGTCCAAGACACAGCAAAGCGAGAAGTAAGACATTTATTATGCTATTTGATGGAAAAGACTTAAAGGAGTG
Source organism: Cyprinodon tularosa (assembly GCF_016077235.1). NCBI lineage: Eukaryota > Metazoa > Chordata > Actinopteri > Cyprinodontiformes > Cyprinodontidae > Cyprinodon > Cyprinodon tularosa. The sequence continues at coordinate 123,007 of NW_024038194.1, forward strand.
ATAGAATTATTCTATAGGATTTTTGCTGCTGGTTCTTAAGGTCTCTAATTGGGTGTGTAACATTGGTTGGGCTGAAAATGGCATATTAGCTGTTCTATGAGCCCTAATGCAGCCTGGTTAAAAGCCCTAGAATGAAACGACAGGTTTTATTCCATTATGGTATGACCCTAGCCTGGACAAAAGCGGCGCCAAGCTACCCCCACGTGCCTTTCGGTGCAGGCGGGGGGAAGTAAAGTCACCAGGTTGCTCCACGTCTGTCGAGTCTTCGGATCCTTGGGAAGACTGTGAAACTGTTCCCCTTTCTCCGGTCAGCCTGGAACGCTGCATTTCCACCCGTGGTTCTGGCTCATTTTCAATAGAGAAACTACCTTCTTTCTAATTCTTGTAGAAGTAAACCTAACTGTAGGCTTAACAGCTAAACTGGTGTCTTTCATCTACCTCTATTAATGTTCTTGGGCCGGGAACCAGTGGGCTGGTCTGGATGTCAATTTCGTGGCCAGACAAAAGTACAGGCCAGATGAGGCATTGAGAGGCATTTCTTTGGTGCTACACGGGACCTGGCTAGGATGAAAGCCACGTGGACATCCCCATCATGAGTTATGGTACCCACATAGGTTACCGACCCATATCCTCTCTCCAATCCATCACAGAAAACATGAAGCTGTTGACCAGCCTCATTCATTACGCGTACAGGTTAATCATCTCGTTATCTCAAGAAATCAATAACTGTTTCTAGTGATAACTGTTATCTCAAGAAAACAATTGATGGTTTAACTGTGGTAACGAGATAGTTATGTCATTATCTCGAGAAGGCAAAGGACAAATAAAAAGTCGAGTACAACCGCTCTCGGCTTCCATACAAAAACAAATCTGCATTCCATATATACGTATATTCACACATATATCTATATATAAGTGAGTAATATAACGCAAACACTCATTGGTTAACTTTTCAGTTTGAGAAAAAAATAAACTTCCTTGGAGTTAATTACTCTTTTGATACTTGAGGACATATTGATTCTTTAAAATGAAGCTCCATTTTTTACAAACCCTTTTTTAATCCACAGAAATCTTTACGAGAGAAAAAGTGACGCTCCAGAAGCTGGAAGCAGGTAGAGCACATTACTGTTTGCTAAAAGATTTTGTTCATGCAGAGAAATTAACATTTCAAAAACTGTCATTAAGAAACAATTTGTGGTCCATAATAATTTCATATTTTCTCATCAGTATACCTGACATGGAGAACAAGTCCAAGACACAGCAAAGCGAGCAGTAAGACATTCATGATGCTATTTTGATGGAAATGACTTAAAGGAGAAGTTCACTTTTTAACAATTTAAGCCCATTTTCTGTAGTGTCCAGGATGAAATCGAATGATCGACACCAAAATTTTGACAATTGGTCCTGTCTCTGCTTTTTGGCTCATGCAGAATCCACCCCTGGCTGCTTTAGAATGGCTTGCATAGAGCATGTCAGATAATGTCCTTAAGACAACCTTAAACGTTCTTTTTTTAAAATATGCTACTCACCGGGTCGTCAGCGCTGTTCAATGACGTTCCAAAAAAAGTTTCGTAAAGAAAAAACGTTCCTGTAGTGTTTTATTTAGCATTTTGTAAATCCCATTGAGTTCTGTTGGAATAGTCAATATTCCGCTGCCACCGGAAACGGAAATGGGGCCTGTTTACACAGTTGTAGTCTTTTCGCTTCACTCTGTGTACTCCGACGTCGAGAATCAAGAATCCACCTTTCGTATTCCATTTTCAGAGTTTTTTAAAGTGTTTAACAGAGACGTTAGCACCTCGACGTCGGAGTACACAGAGTGAAGCGAAAAGACTACAACTGTGTAAACAGGCCCCATTTCCGTTTCCGGTAGCAGGGGAATATTGACTATTCCAACAGAAGGAACGTTTTTTCTTTACAAAACTTTTTTTGGAACGTCATTGAACAGCGCTGACGACCCGGTGAGTAGCATATTTTAAAAAAAGAACGTTTAAGGTTGTTTTAAGGACATTATCGGACATGCACAATGGAAGCCATTCTGAAGCAGCCAGGGGGGGATTCTGCATGAGCCAAAAAGCAGAGACAGGACCAATTGTCAAAATTTTGGTGTCGATCATTCGATTTCATCCTGGACACTACAGAAAATGGGCTTAAAGTGTTAAAAAGTGAACTTCTCCTTTAACTTAATGAATAAGCTATTAGTGACCTTAAGCTCTTTTTAATTTCGTTAATAAGATTAAACCATTTGTGTATGGTAAAGTTGAGAAAAACAATAGCAAAATAACTGAACTACATGCAACAGTGTCAAAGACACGAATGATGAGGAGAATCAAGGAGAACAGTATTCTTCATTGTTCATGATGAAGAATTTCATTTTCTCAAACAATATAATCATTAACAACAGGAGTTTTACATAACAGCACTCCGTAAAAGTTTAAAAACAATCCACAGGACTTGGTTTCCAAGGTTTAGAGACGTTTCGCTTCCCCTCCAGGAAGCTTTCTCATTTCAAATGTTTGAGGATGTTTGAAACATTTGAATTGAGAAAGCTTCCTGGAGGGGAAGCGAAATGTCTTCTTTGAAAACCAAGTCCTGTGGATTGTTTTAAAACTTTTACGGAATGACTATAACCTGGATGACTGAGAATCTTCATCAACATACATAACAGCACAGATTTCTGGTGGCATAAGCTTGGGCAACTCTGGTAAAGTGGTCTGCAACAACCATGATATACTCAAAGCCTCCCTTGCTAGGTTCTAAATGCAGGAAATCAATAGACACAAGTTCTAGGGGTGAGCTGGTGGTATTGCTTACCATTGGCGCTCTGATGTGGGAGAACGGTTTGTTCTGCTTGAAACAGGGACACTTCCTTGTCACATAAGCTTCAACATCCTGTTTCACATAGTGCCATTAAATCCGGTCTCTAACGAGGTCCAGGACTCTTTGCATACCCATATGACCCATGTCACATGGGTATGGAAAGGAGGTGTTAGGTGTTTAAGGACCAAAGTTCAGTACTGGGAGGGCAGGACAAGTTGACTACTTTGACTGGTTTCCTTGTACAGCAGACCATCCTTCAGCTTTAGTCTCCCCCACTCATGCAGTAGTTTCCTCACCAGGCCACATACTCCTCTTCTCATGCCACTGGTCAGTTTGTTGGGGTTCTCTTTCAGTCTGATGACTTGAATGATGACAGGATCATCTTGCTGAGATTTCATAAGTTCGGCATGGCTTATGGCAGGGAGCAATCCTGGTGATTGAGATGCTGGGCTTTGTGAGAGGTTCAGAATATCCACATAAGCAACGTCTTGTTGCTTTGCCGCCCCGCTGCCCTCCCACATTGCCAGAATGTCTCTTAACAGCTCTTCTGTGCAGGAGTCGACATAGTTGTTGATGTCCACTGGCAACCTTGACAGCGAGTGTTCTGGACCCATAGGCAATTACTCTGAGACTCCCTCCCTACCGTTGGTACAGCACAGCACCGAGTCCTTTTTCTGGTGCATCTGTGTGTAAGACAAAAGGGGATTGAAAGCCAGGATAGGCAAGAACTGGTGGGTTTGACAGGACATGGATGAGCTGGTCCAAGGCCCTTTGATCTTCCTCCCTCCACTGGACAAGAGTCGTGGATGAAAGCTGTGCTCCTTTCCCCTTGTTTGTTCTGGGTGGTAGTGTACCACTGGCAGGGCATTTTGTTTGCAAAAGCTCATACCAGTGTTAATTTCGTCAATCAGGATGATGACGAAAAATATTCTGTCAACTCCCCTTTTTCCTGTGACAATGAAGAGACGGTGATGCACAAAAATTGTTTCCAGAAAATAAAAATTTGACAAAAATAAAAAATTATTCTCATTAACAAGACTAAGACCAGATGAAATTTACAAGCCATGGATGAATGGACATTAAGAAATGTAATGTTTATAACTAATTTGTAATTGTTAATATAACTGTTTCTTGAGCTTCATAGAAGATTACGGGTTGTTGCCCTGCTTGTCTGCTACTACTGACTGAGCGGCGCTCAGTCAGTAGTAGCAGAGGGCTTTATACTGGTCACTAGTTAACCGTGGTTAGCTCAACAGTGTTGGGATCTGGAGCTGTACCACCTGTCTCCAGCAGAGTTCGCTGTGGATCCTCCTGAGCTGAGCCTTCGACACACCTGAAGCCCATCTCATCATCAGGAGGATCCTCCACCATATAAGCAGCCCTCAGACCTCGCATCAACGCCGCAGTGTTTATCCAGTTTGGAAACCTGTTTTTGTCCTGTAAGCTCTGGATGAGCTTAACCTGTTGAGCCTGCCCTCTGAGCCAAACCTGAAGACCCTTCTCTGGATTCCCATGCTGCTCTGGACTAAGAGCTGGAAAACCAAGGTCTGTCCAAACGTTAAATGCAAGACGCTGAAGCTGAAACTGAACTCTGCTGAATCAAACAGTCTCTGGACCCAACAGTGCCTCTCTCAAAGCCAAACCCGGATTCTTCAAGGTAGACCTCAGAAGAAAACAATTCCACATTCATCTGATACGTGGCTAACTGAACTGTCTCCCTTACAGTATCCTGTGAACCAGTTACCCAGACGTCAACCAGAACCTGACTCTTTACATATGCCATTGTCAATAAACTCATTTAAACCTTTTCCCTGTTTCCCGTGGTGTTCTGCATCTCTGAACCAATCATGACAAACAGTCATTGCATGGGGCTCGGATGCTGGTGTATGGTTTGTTGGAGGAGCTGGGTGATAAAAACGGCTGCATGAATGGAGCCATTTCATTGACAAGCTAAGGACAAAACCGGAGGAAGGACGCTACTAAAGAATCTTCGGCTTCAAAATGGCAGGGAAGAACGCAGCAAATCTCAAGCGACCCTATAAGCAGTTAAAAAAATTTTGATAATTTATTGCTAAATCATTGTTAACAACTGAACAACCTAAGAGGGCACAATTGCCAAAGTAAATGTTGATACGCTACAAAGCATCTGGGATAATCTATGGACAAATGAGACAAAGAATGAGCGGTTTTGTCAAGGACCATCAGTTCTATGTTTGTAGAACAGACTGTCTTGAAACTACTAAGAATCCAATAAAATCTCCAGACTATCACAAAAGAGAAATGTGCTGCAGTGTCAGAAAGCTTGGTCTCAGTCACTGGTCATGGGTCTTCAAAAGGATAATAGGTTAAAACACAGAGCTAGAAACAGCCAAGAATGGCTGAAAGGAAAACATTGGATGATTTCGTTAGTTTATGTTTTTAATAATTTTGTTGAAGCCTGGCTGAAAACAATGTCTGACTTTCCTTTGTTCATTTGTTATTCATCATTACCTTTATCAGATTAAAGTTATTTCTGTGACCATTGTGGGGTTTTCCTTCATTGACCAAGGTGTATCAACTATTTTGTCTGTGTGTATAATTTTAATACAAGTTCTCAATGAGTACCATTTTTAATTGATAGAAAATGATTAAAACATGCTTTCTGGCTGGAAAACTGGCTTCTACAAGTTGAGTACTTGGTGCTCTTTTGTACATTTAAAATCGCACCCATGAAACTTTGACCAATCAGACAAGTTTCACAAACTAAGGGGGCAAAATGTTTGACATGCAAGTCACTGCTAGAAGGGTTGAACAACATGAGGCTGAAAACAAAATTAGATAGTTGTGACAGCGACGATAAGATTAAGATATTTAAGCATATCAGTACAACAATGCAGGACATGAATCTATGGATTGACAAAAAAAATCTAAATGTAAGCTTTTACTACTTGATATTTAGTTCTATCAATCTGATTTAAAACTTGTTTTATATTCAGTAAAACACCTACGAAAGAATCTGGTGGTGGATCCAGCTCCCAGCGATGTGAACAACATAACCGTGAACACGAACAAAGGTTAGTTTTCAGAAAAACAATGATTTAAATATTGGTCTTAATTACAAGTGGATATTATCTGTGTACTTTTACTTTGGTAACTTTCTGACCTAAAAGCACATCTATGCATAGCTTTACTGCACCATACGTATACTTACTGTCACTATTACTTCAGTACAATTTCTATGAGGTATTTATTTTCCTTTTATATGAATTAGCCTCAGAAGCTTTCTATTGTAATGTTATTGGTTTTCTAAATGTTTTAATGCTGTAAAATACGTTATAGATATCTTGTCTGCCTGATTATGTATTGTGCTTTTATACATAAAATTAAAGGTGTAGTGGAAGATTTTCTATTTTCTTGTGGATCATCTCCATCATTGGTCCTCCTAACTGTCAATCATTCTGCTGATATTTTTACATCAGGCCATCCAACATGCTCATCCCCCGTTAGCTATCTTTTTCTGTGAACTTTCAGGCGTATATGTGTGGTGAGCTACGGTGTCAGACCGTCATTGAAGCCCACCTTAGTCATTGCAATTCTTTGAAAATAGACAAGGGAAAAGTGTCTAATAAGGGACACTTTTTCTTCGGGCCTTCCACTGATGCCTCGGTTTCACATTACCGTTAGTAATGGGCTTGTGCATGTTCTCGGACTTATTTATTAGGCCTTCCCTCTTGGGAGCGGATACAGGGTTGTGCATGTTCACAAGTGGAGATGGTGCACAGATAACAAATTCGCGAAAATCCTCCACGACACCTTTAAGAATGGTAACAGTTAGTACTTCAGAAGCATTTCTCTATTCTTTTTCTTTGACACAGATTAAAACAGATGGAAAAGTTTTACAAGAAAAGACTTCAGGAGCAAGTGTGAGTATTATTAATGTTTATGAAAATATAGAAATAGTTAAATAGTAATTATTAAATGCCACAAATAATGAAAAACTTGTTGGTCCACTTATAAACACCTTGATTTTCAGATTTTCAAATGTGCAAAGAGGACAGCTAAATGCTTTGGGATTCCCAGAGCTACATGGTAGCCCAACAGATTTGCTTTCACAAACTGACCATTATGGTTGTTGCCATGAGGTTCTGCTTTGTATTTATTTCTGAAACTCTATTTAAAATTATTTAGGAAATAAAATTTTGTACAACAAACACAGAGAACGAAAGGGAAGTGGGAAAAGGGAGATAGGATAAGAATTAATGATGAGCATACACTGTATGATTTTTTTTGCCCTTTCCAGGCCTATTCTCCAGTCGTGCAAAAATGGAGCATCTTGCGTTGTGTATACACGGAGTAACGAGGGCTGATCAGCCCCTTATGACCATCTCCCAATCAGGAATCGCAAGGAAAATCAAGCATTCTAGAGGGGTTTGTGAGCAAATCCTGCTGTTGAAGCAGAGCTACGAGCCTATTTACCAGAACCTTATGCAATTGAATGTGCAAACAAGGGAGATCTTCCTCTTCTTCCTTCCAGATTGCAGATTCCGACCTGCACCATCTCTTGGTGCTGACTGACGTGGTTTCTGGTCATGCAGAGTGAACAAGTAGATCGCATCAGAGCGTTGGGCCATGCAGTGTGAGAACAAACACTGTGAGCTGTGAACTTTTAAACTATGCAGTTTCATTCTACAGTTTGAGCTGTAGCTGAGTTCAACACTTGAAAATATTGTACAGTCTATGCCCAGCCTAAGGGGACACTGAAAGAGATAGATACAGGAAAGAACACATGAAAAGTGAGAAAACAAAATGACAACAAAGAAGTAATAATAAACAATTCAGAAGATGTACAGTGGCTCCTAGAAGTCTACTTCTGCGCCTGCATCAGACAGAGGGAGAGAACAAAACAACAGCACAAAGAAGAAAATAGACAAACTAAGTAAACATCTAAATAGCTTCAAGAGCAATGGCTATCCATTATGGTGTGTTCAGACCAGCCCAGTGTCCATGGCAAGTGCAGTGGATTCACATAGAATTCCTATACAAACCATGCGGGGAAGGGTGGTGAAGTGTCCAGCCGTGAATCCCCTACGGCAGGGGTCTTCAACGTTTTCCAGGCCAAGAACCCCCAAACTGATGATGAGATGGAGAGGGGACCCCCAAATATATAAATTGTATGAAAAATGTGTTATATCAAACTGCTCCTATAGTCCCTCTATTACATATGGAGTAATGTAACTAAAGTAATCCCTCCCTGGGATTATTAAAGTATTTCTGATTCTGATTCCTGGTTGATGGGACAGGTGTTGTGAATGAAACGGTGCCCAGCTTGAAAGAGCTCCTGTGTGTCGCTGAATGTGTGCATTGATGATGATGAGTGAAAGACATCTTCTGCCTCCATTAATCTGTTTACTACAGTCTGTTCAATTCATGTTAATATGGATTTAAAGACATTTCAATTAGTGGAAAAAATTGCAGGGGGAATATAAAAAAAGGTCAAATCAATCTAAACTTTCGCGACCCCCATGCAGTACCTCTGCGGACCCCCTAGGGTTCATGGACCCCCTGTTGAAGACCTCTGCCCTATGGTGAAAGCGTTCACTTCTCCACCCTCACCCAGTGCTACTAGATAGAGCTGAGGTGTCAAACAGCCGCACCGCATGGAGGGAGAGGAGCGGCGATCACTGACGTTGAGAAATCTGAACTTTTCTATGAAATCACAACCCAGTGTCAAATCTGACTGGTTGGAGGAATAGCTTTTTTGCTTAACATTGAATACAGAGAAATAATCTTAATAAAGGTAGAAATAAGGAATGCTCTGTAGATGTCTTTAGGTGGCTTTAAAAAAAAAGGCTTTTTGATTTAGTCGTCAGCAATGTCGAACAATGCTGTGTACTAACTTTTTTTCTTTTTAAAATAAAGTGACAACAAATTTATTCCTGGTCACCTTGCCATGCACCCTGAGATCAGTGGGTCCAAAGCAGAGCGTCTGGGAGGCTGGTGATTAACTAAATATTAAAAAATCATTCCAGCCACTAAATAAGGTCAACACTGTTATAATCAGGAATGACATGTGATACAATAACTTAATATTAGGAAATGAGTGCGTCAATAACGTCTGCTGGAATGGTGATAGTCATTAGCCAAAATTTAGAAATTATTCTATCTCCAAAACCAAATCACCCCAAAACAATAGTTTTACCTGCAGAAATTAAGTAGCACTGAAAAAGTTGACTGGATCTTTGGAATCAATTCAGAGCTTAATGGGGGGATAAAAAAATAATCTTTAATATCTCTGAAACAACAGCAGTACATCCTTAAAAAACATTAATTATTTTTCAAAATGACCATTTAAAATGCACAAACCTGCACTAAAAAAGGGATGACAGTTCAATCTATTTGCTGAGTTTTTTTTACATCAGAGGGGTGCCATCTTCATGCGGCTGAAGTTCCTCCTCCTCTATGATGTGGTTCAGGATGTAAACACTCTGTATCTGAAATGCAGAGCGGTGAAGCACCTGGTGAACTACCTGCTGAGTTGGAGGAAATCACCGCGACCACCGTGTTCAATATGAACGCACCATTAGATACTGTCAGTATATGTGTGTGGAAAATCGAAACATATTATGGGGATTATACAATATTAGTCAGGGTGTTATATATCTGTACTGCAGCTTAGTAGTTAGTACTAGTGTGCATTTGTGAACACCTGGAACCAAACTCCTGTGGTAGGTATGCATGGGCATGCTAGTGAATGAAGGATTTAGTTAGGAAAGGTCAGGATGTGTTGAGGAGAACAGGTTTCTTGCTTCTGGTCTCACAGTTCACAGAAACAAACTCAACTGCCATAAGTCATCTTATCACCGCCATTATCAGTAACCGTCTAGAAACTTGTCATGTACCCTTAGCACCCAAAAACTGCTCCTATATGACCCATACTGAAAAAATAAATCCTCACTAAGTCTTGAAATCCTGGTAAACTACCATCCCATCTCTAACTTCCCATTCCTCACTAAGCTTCTGGAAAAACATGGCAGCACACCTTCAGCATCACCTACAGTCAAATTAAATTTCTGATTTTTGCATAGCTTGCAGCAGAGAAAGTCCTGGTCAGGGTCACTAATGACCTGATCGTGGCTTCTTCATCCTCAGATGGTTCCATTTCTTAGTGACAGATAGAGATGATTATGTGACCCTGGGGGTGGAAAAAATCTATAGCTCGTGTAACCTGTAGGGTCCCTCAGGGGTAGATCCTTGGTCTGAACCTTTTTACTATCTACATACTCCCCCTGGGTCACATTGTCAGCAAGCATATGTTGTGCAAAATAATATCCTGCAGATAATGAATAAATGATTAACTAGAACTGGACTTATAGTTAATTATTTAACTTATTGAAAATCGGAGGTGAAATCAGTTTAGGGTTCTTAGTTGAATAATTGCAGCTTTAATTGACTTACTTATCAGGGTTCATGCCTTTCACCTCTGGATGGTTCCTGGACCGGCTGTTAAAATCCAGGTATCCACACCAATCTAGTGACCCAGGCTAGGTTATCAGCAGAGCTATTAATAATCAATAAAGAACCTTATCTCTGTTTATTTACACTATTACCAAAAAAGGGTGGATCTGGCCTGAGTGATAAATCACTTGTTTATGAATCACAAAAAACTACAAGTTAAATAATGATGTCTTTGTTCTAATAATTCAGGATTACAGAAATCTAACATCTATGCAAACACTACACACTACTAGAAAATAAACACGAGGTAGATTAAATTACTAGTTTAAAGAAAACAAAAATAATAATAAAAAAGAATAAAACCCTAAGAGTCCATTTAACTGGCTTCTGAGGTTGTCCAAAATATGCCAGATGTTAATACATTTACTAATGTCCGTTGGAATAGCAGCAGGTATGATGATGACAGAGCAATTAAAACAACGTAAATAAACTGAGGAGAAGCACGGTCCGGTTTCAGCCACACGCGGGTTGTCTCCATCAAAAGATCCATTCTCTGGAAAGTTTCAGTCAGTTTGATGCTACAGCAGAGGGAGTGATGGGCGAGGAAGATTTAATTACGGAGACTATCAAAGTAGAGGTGTTCCCCTGCCGATAGGCCATGGTGTCCTTTTCAAGGTCCTAACAAAAAAAAGGGGAAAACTCCACTTAGCGCTCAGCTCTGGAGATCCCCATCTCATCAGTCCAGCAGACGGCGCTATGCACGATGGACACTGCGATCCATGACTTTTGACGCAGGAAAAACGAAAGCTACTTCCAGTTAGCTTTCTGTTAGAATTTCACTTGAAAGGGGTCTCTCCTTACAGGCGTGGTAACCCAGGAAAAAGAGAAAGATTTAACTGGCGCTCTGAGTTTTAAACCATGAGTGATGTAGGGGCATTTCCTGTTCAAGTATCAGCCCCCTCAATCAGCTGATTGGTCCATGTATGAGCTGGCCGCCCCTTTGACCGGAAGCTCCAGAACTTTTCAGAGCATCTTTTGTTCTCTTTAGGTATAAAGGAAGGGGGATGGTTTATAATGGTTCATCCAATTGATTTGGGCTCCATTATGGCAATATATCCCAAAACATAGAATTTCTTACCATTGCTATGCTAAGCTCCACCTATACTCAGCTCTACCTCAGCACAGGCCCAATCTCTGCAGCTCCACCCCCAGCCCTCACAGCCTGTCCGGAGGAGATAAAGTCACATTATCAGCAATGTTTTACAGCTTTATAGCGGAAAAACTGAAGCCTTTCTTATTGGCACTCCACATTAACTCAAGGCAAGGCATGGCAAGTTTATTTTTATAGCACAATTCAGTACAAGGATATTTCAAAGTAGGGCTGGGCAATATGGTGAAAATTCTAATATCACAATATATTTGGGCTTTATCGTGAAACGCAATATATATCACCATATGTTTGAATTATGTTCAAAAAGAATAGATCGCACACAATTGCAGTGATATACTCATTCAAATTTTTGGTTTCAAATTTTAACTTTTTATTTTAACCAGCTCAAAGCTTTTCACATATAATCCTGCCATATTCTGTCTATTAGACCTTTAACAAGATCCCGGCAACCAAACAGAAACAAAGCAAAACCACACAATAAAAAATAAAAGGAAAATGAAAAAGGCTCTTTTGTACATAATTGAAAAAATGCCGAATGAAAAAAGAAATTTATCTCAAATCACAAAAACAAAAGTGGAAATACTGTCCAGAAATTAGAGCATTATCAGAGCATCTTCAAACTATTAGCATTGATTTTTAATTGATCTAGGAATTTTAAAGAAGCACAAAAACTAGTCAAATTGAGAACATGACCAAGTTTAGAAACACCTGAAAAACCTCTGAATAAGATCACATTACATCACAGCTATTAGAGCATCTAAACAACATTGAAACAGCATCATAAACAGCGTCTGTGGTTTCCCTCCATCTCTTCCTGTTTCTCTCATATGGGATCGATTTTTCAAAGTCGAGGCCAACGCCATCGGCTTCACAGCTAACTGATTGAATGTTTTAATTGGTGAGTGGGGAGATGCTGACATCTCTAACATTCCTCATTCTGCAGCCGATTACTATTTAGGTATTCAAATACATCTGTACCGCTGCCTTTTGGAGCGATGGTTTTTGGTCTTAGCACCTTTTGTTCGATGTTTTCGGCATGAACTGAACACTGCCATATTCTGCTCAGCTGAAACACCTGCTGTCGCCATATTTCCTTTGCCGGGCACACAACACAGAAATTCATCTTGTTTCGAGGTGGGGTTTATGATGCATTCAAAGTTTCTGGGGAAATAAACCTCTCAGTAAAATAGATGCAGATGGCTTAATATCGTCATGTGAATTTGTACTCGATGGTTGCTATAGAGTCATTTTAACTATTGTGCGCTGGGGAAACTCAAGACACATCAAATATATTCGTATATCACCCACCCCTATTTCAAATTGCTTTAAATAAATTAAACATTAACATAGAAGGAAAAATAAAAGCAGAATGAAATAAAATAAAGATAAAAGCACCGTAAAAGCAGGTAGTTAAGCAAATTAAGCAGTTGGATTACAAACTTATAATCAGTGATGGGACTAACGGCGTTGAAGGTAACAGCGTTACTAACGCTGTTACCTTGTTTTAGTAACGAGTAATCTAACTAATTACTTTGACTGTAACTATAACGCAGTTACCATTGCAGACACCCCATTACTGCGCGTTACTCAGGTCGCACAATTAACCTTTTTTCATGATAGGACTCGTGCGCAGCTGCGTGAAGCTGACACCCCACCCACGTCATGGTTAGTGCAAAGTTAGTGCAGATTTGTGCAGAAACAAATATTGTTTGTGCTACTTTTGTTTAAGAGATATTAAAGATTATTTTTTAGGTCATCCAGAGGTGCGCGCCTTGTCATGAGAGAGGGTAGGATGAGAATGGCTGATGTATAGAGAGATTCCGTCTGTCAGTTGGGTAGGTGGGTGTTTCTGCTGGTGGGTGTTAACGTACAGCACACACAGAGAGATGGAGAGTGAGGAGGACTCCAGCAGCAAAACAGCATTTTCCAGATGGAAATACAGGTGTTACATCGAGCCGCGTTTCCCCATCACATACGGTTTCCTCTGCATCTCCGCACAGCGCAGGCGGCACGAGTCACCGCGCAAGCGACAGGAAACGCACATGCTAGCTAAAGGCGCGCAACAGTCGCCCTGTGCTCGCGCCACAGGAGAACTATGGAGAGCGTGAACGATCAAATGAAAGGGAGAAATCTGGATGGATGGATGGATGGATGGATGGATGGATGGATGGATGGATGGATGATGGATGGATGGATGGGTGATGGATGGATGGATGGATGGATGGATGGGTGGATGGATGGATGGATGATGGATGGATGGATGGATGGATGGATGGATGGATGGATGGATGGATGGATGGATGGATGGATGGATGATGGATGGATGGATGGATGGGTGATGGATGGATGGATGGATGGATGGATGGGTGCATGGATGGATGGATGGATGGATGATGGATGGATGGATGGATGATGGATGGATGGATGGATGATGGATGGATGGATGGATGGATGGATGGATGATGGATGGATGGATGGATGGATGGATGGATGATGGATGGATGGATGGATGGATGGATGGATGGATGGATGGATGGATGGGTGATGGATGGATGGATGGATGGATGGATGGGTGGATGGATGGATGGATGGATGGATGATGGATGGATGGATGGATGGATCGATGGATGGGTGATGGATGGATGGATGGATGGATGGGTGGATGGATGGATGGATGGATGATGGATGGATGGATGGATGGATGGATGTTGCAGTATCTATAACAACCCAAATACACAGGATTTCAGAATTAGACATCCCCAGTTATTAATTTCATTCACTCACCAGATCTGAACGCCCTGTTAAAAAACTTCCCATGGCGTTCCCCCCCGATGTCATTTGCTTTGAGTTGCAATAAATGCTAAACTCTCTGCAGGTTCTTGTCTTTGTCGTCCGCTCTATTCAGCTGGCTTTGAAACACACAGCGAGAAGGTGGGGGCCGGGTGGTGAGGGTTACGGGGGCGAGAAACGCAAAAGTAATGCAATAGTTACTTTTACTAGTAACTAGTTACTTTTATTGTGGAGTAACTCAGTTAGTAACTCAGTTACCTTTTGGGAGAAGTAACTAGTAACTATAACTAATTACTAAGTAACGTGCCCAACACTGCTTATAATGGTCCCTCAGTAAACTCCATGAGTCAAAGGCAGCTCCAAACTAATGGGTCTTTAACTCCGACTTCAAAGATCTCAGGCTTTCAGCTCTTTTCCAGTCTGCTGGGAGTTTGTTCCAGATCCATGGAGTATAGATGCTGCTTCTACATGTTTGGTTCCAGTTCTGGGTGAACACAGTAGGCTGAAAATAGACCTGAGTGGTCTGGGAGGTAGATCCACTGACAGCAGATCTGTTATGGATTGAGGTAAATATTCTCGCTCCTTTTGGAAAATATTTCTCCTTCTTTTACCAACCTGGGCAGAAAATTTTACCCCCACCTATCATTTCTAAGATTGTATCCAACAACTGTCTTTTTTCCTTTGAGAAGTACAGTCATGGCCAAAACTATTGAGAATGACACAAATATTCTATTTTCACGTGATCTACTGCCCTCTGGTTTTCATGTGTGCATGTCAGATGCTGTCATCACATCCAGAAATACAATTGCATCATATTCTGAGTAACCAAAGCTTTTAATGACAGTTAGAATGAGTTAATGCAGCAAGTCAATATTTGCAGTGTTGACCCCTCTTCTTCAGGACCTCTGCATTTCTCCCTGGCTGCTCTCAATTAACTTCTGGACCAAATCCTGACTGATAGCGTCCATTCTGCTCAACCAATGCTTGCATTTTGTCAGAATTCCTAGGTTTTCATTGTCCGCCCGTCTCTTGATGATTGACCACAAGTTTTCAATGGGATTAAGATCAGGGTAGTTTCCAGGCCATGGACCCAACATCTCTCTGTTTTGTTCCCTGAGCCAGTTAGATATCACCTTTGCTTTATGGCCAGGTGCTCCATCATGCTGGAAAAGGCATTGTTCATCACCAAACTGCTCTGGGACGGTTGGGAGAAGTTGCTCTCGGTGGACATTCTGGTTCCATTCATTCTCCTGTTGCACAGATGTGGAATGCCCTCCCAGCCTACCATAGAGCTCCCCAATCTGTGGAAACTTTTAAAAACCATTGATAACATTAACAAAAGCTTTCCACTAATGTTTATCAGGTTCTTAATTTGTTTAATTGTAGTCCCATTGCATGTGTTCCATTCATTTTTTTATTTGACACTTTGTTTGCTTTTATTGTAGAATGTAAATATCTGGCTGGCTTGCCAAATATAGAAGCAGTTGTACTGCGTTATGTAGTCCTGTGTCTGACCTTATGCTCACAACACAGAGAATGCAGCATGTAGACAGGGTGTCTACATGCTGGAAGTCACGTACGAATCTTGGCAGGGTTCTTACTGGCTGACTCGCACGCAATCAGGTCATAAGCTAAGAGATTTCCAGGAAGAGCGTCCAGTCATGCATGTGCATCCACACAGTGCGATGTGGAAACTATAAATGCCGCCTAGAATGGACTGAAGTTTGGGGGGGATAACTGAAATGTGACGATGCAATGCTGAATGTATGAAGTGTTTAAGACAGCTGTATGAATTCGGTTTTGTAATTAAATGTGTCCCCCCTCCGGCTGATAAAATTGTGTGAATTGTGGCCTTCTTTCCGTCATAAGGGAATTCCACCAATGAGCTTCCATATTATCTGTTCTAACTTTTCCTTTGTAGCACTGAGAGATCTGTTTTTATGTATAACTTATGATAGAAAACTAAAATTTGGAGAGAGAAATAGAGGTCTGACATAATCATTATTGCATGTTAAAATATATGGTAAAAATGGTAAATGGTTTGTACTTATATAGCCCTTTTTTAAGTCGGGAGATTTTTTCTTAGTTTTCTGCAAAAGGACCACAGGTCTGATTTAAACCCCGGTCGACCTCCATACATGGGCCGTGCGCGGTAACCTCTGCTCCACCAAAGAACACCTATCAAGCCAGGAAACATGAGCAAAGCGCTTTGCTCTACATTCCCTCACACACTGATGGTGGTCAGCTATATTGTAGCCACATCTGCACTGTGGCTCACTGACAGAAGAATTTCAAGTGACCATGTAACTGTCATGGTCTTGGTTCTATTATGCTTTACTTTGCTCCATGTTTTCTAGTTTTATTGGTTTAATTCCTATTTTGTTGTATTTTCTGGATATATTTTAGTTCTCAGGTTTTTCTTTGTTGTCTTCTGTTGCCCTCTTGTGTGTGTTCATTTTCCCTTGGCTCCCTCGTTGTCTCCTCTCACACCTGCTCCTTATCCGCTAATTAACCTGCCTTTGTGTCAGTCAGCTACATATACTCTCCCTCTGCTGTCACTCATTGTTGGTTCCTTGTCATTGCTGGTTTCTCAATGCTGTTTTCTTCCTACCTTGTCTCTCCCTGGCTCCTTGTGTTTGGTTTCCCCTGATGTTTCCATGATTCTAATTTTGTCATGATGGGTTAACAGAGAGGCCCAAGATGCAGCACACTGACGACTCAGAGGGAAAGTTTAACAAGTTTATTGTTTGCACAAGCATGAAGTAAATGAACAGTTGACTGGTTCTGGTCTGGGACAGGTTCACCGGAGTCTATGAGAGAGACAGTTCTGTTAGCGAAGGCTTGGTTGGGATTGATCTTGATTGAGTTCAGGTCTGTACCTTGAAGTGCGTAGAAGAGGCTTTGGGAGCGGAACTGTTGGGTCCGGAGATGATTTGGTTCTGCAGAGTCCGTAAGCTGTCTCAGCGTCTTACTTTTAGAGACGAGTTTGACCTTGGCTTGAGTTTCCAGCTCAGTATCCAGAGCTGCTTGGAAATCCAGAGAGTAAGTCTTCAGGTTTGGCTCGGAGGGCAGGCTCGGCTGGTTAAGCTCTTCCAGAGCTTCACAGGAGAAGAGCAGGTAACCTGGAAGCAGAGACAAAAAGGGTTAGAACCCAAACAGGACTCAGGAGTAACAAGGTTCTCAGAGGATCTATGGCTTAGGTGCTAACCAACTGATTAAGACACTGCAGCGTTGAGGCAAGGTCTGAAGACAGCTTATGTAGTCTGGTCCTCCAGATGAGGTGATCAGAAGCAGGTGCGTAGACAGCTCAGCTGAGAGGAACCAGGGCGGACTCTGCTGGAGAAAGTAGGCATTTCTCCAGCTCCCAACAGTACACCCCCCTCAACGACCGCCTCTTGGCGGTGCGGAGGAAGTTGATGGGAGGGAGCGCTCATACTCTTCGATAAGAGAAGGATCGAGGACGTAGGAACCTCCGGACCGTAGCCCTCCCAGTCGACGAGGTACTGCCAGCCGCAACCTCGCCGACGGGAGTCCACAATCCGGCGGACGGTGAAGGCCGGGTGTCCATCAACTTCCAGGGCGGGTGGAGGGGAGTCGGACGGAGGGCAAAGAGGACTTGAAATGACGGGTTTTACCTGGGAGACGTGGAACGTGGGATGGATTCGGAGTGTCGGGGGAAGTTGAAGACGGATGGCGGAGGGATTGATGACTTGGATGACCTTGTATGGACCGATGAACTTGGGAGACAACTTGCGGGACATCCCCTTGAGGGGAATGTCCTGGGTGGACAGCCAGACTTCCTGTCCGACCGAGTACTCGGGGGCTGGGCGTCTCTTGGAGTCGGCAAACCTCTTGGTGGTCTCGGAGGAGCGGTTGAGTGTGTTGATGGTTTCTCTCCAGATGCGTTGGCAGCGACGGATGTGGTGATTGACTGATTTAACCGATATCTCTCTCTCATCTGCGGGGAAAAGAGGTGGTTGATAGCCGAGACTGACCTGGAAGGGGGATTGACCGGTAGAAGCAGACTTGAGTGAGTTGTGGGCGTATTCTATCCATGTGAGATACAGGCTCCAATCGGTGGGGTTGTTCGAAGTGAGACATCTGAGGGTGGATTCGAGGTGCTGATTCATCCTCTCTGTTTGACCGTTGGACTGAGGATGATAGCCAGAGGTTATTGAAACTTTACAATTGAGAGCTGAGCAGAAAGCCTTCCAAACCTGTGAAATTAATTGGGGACCACGATCTGAGAGGATGTCCTGTGGAATTCCATGGAGACGGAAAACCTGCTTTATCAGCAGTTGAGCGGTTTGGAAGGCCGTAGGAAGCTTTCTGAGAGGGATCAGGTGACAGGACTTGGAGAATCGATCTACAATAGTGAAAATAGTGGACATACCTCGGGAATAAGGGAGACCAGTGACGAAATCAATTGCAATGTGGGACCATGGACGTGTGGGCAAACCAGAGGGTGGTTGATGTGAGGCCTTGTTCCGTGCACAGGTGGAGCAGGCCGACACATATTCCTTAACATCACGATGAAGAGTGGGCCACCAAAAACGTCTTGAAATCAGAGAAACTGTTCGGCTTACCCCCGGATGAGCGGAGAATTTGGCGGAATGCATCCATTGGATGAGGCGAGACCTAACAGACGAAGGGACATAGGTTCGATTAGGTGGACCATTACCTGGATCAGGTTCCGTGGCCAGAGCAGCGTTGATTAAATCAGAGATCTCCCAGGTGACCATTCCTACTGTACATGAGGCAGGGAGAACAGGTTGAGGTGACTCGGATTGATCCACAGCGTAGAGACGAGAGAGAGAATCAGGCTTGATATTCTTAGATCCAGGTCTGTAGGAGATAATGAGGTTAAAACGTGAAAAGAAGAGAGACCACCTTAACTGTCGAGGAGTTGCTTGTTTTGCGGACTGGATGTAGGCGAGATTCTTATGGTCAGTCCACACTAGAACTGGATGCTCAGCTCCTTCTAGCCAGTGTCTCCATTCCTCCAGGGCTAACTTGATAGCCAAAAGTTCTCGGTCACCCACGTCATAGTTATGTTCTGCGGGAGAGAGCTTACGTGAGAAGAAGGCACAGGGGTGGATTCGTTGATCTGAGTCGAGTTTTTGGGACAAGACTGCCCCCACGCCGGAGTCTGAAGCGTCAACCTCAAGGATGAATTGTTTGGATGGATCTGGTTGGATCAGCACTGGAGCTCTGGAAAACAAGGTTTTGAGTTTGTCAAATGCAGATTGAGCCTCGGAGGACCATTGGGAGACTCTCTTGGATGATGTCAAGGCAGTTAGTGGGAGGGCAGTTTGGCTGTAATTTCTGATAAATCTCCGGTAGAAATTAGCGAAACCCAAAAATCTTTGTAATTGTTTGCGGTTCTCTGGAACTGGCCACTCCAAAACTGCCTTTATTTTTAGTTCGGAAGGCTTAACCTGCCCGCCCTCGAGCACAAACCCCAAAAAGGTAACTGAAGATTGGTGAAACTCACATTTCTCAGCCTTTACAAAAAGTTTGTTCTCCAGCAGTCTTTGAAGAACCAGGCGGACATGTCTCTTATGCTCAGAAAGATCCTTGGAGTAGATTAGAATGTCATCTATGTAGACCAGGGGTCTGCAACCTTTCATATCCAAAGAGCCGTTTTGCCCAGAGTCCGACTAAGTAAAAGTTGTTTAGAGCCGCAAAATGTAACATGACTTTTTCTAGAAAACCTTATTTTTTTTAATCTTGTATAGGAAATTAGTTGTTGCCATCTCAAACAATCAACAAATCATGTATTTTTAATGTTAAAACATATAATTTTCAAGCTAATTCATAGAAAAATGTCTCTTAAAACATATTTTGGTTCTTTTAATCTCATTCTTTTCCCACTTATAAAAAACACTAAAGCTATTGATACCGGTATATATTAAAGTAAATTATTTAACTCTTTATATACATTTTAGCCACTATTAAGAGCCACTGGAGAGGGTCCAAAGAGCCATATGTGGCTCTGGAGCCGCAGGTTGCAGACCCCTGGGTTAGATGAATCAGTTCTTCGAGTGTAGCTGGTTCATCGAGAGTAGCCAGCTCATCCTTAATATTTTCGTTTAATGCCTCAAAATATGCTCCTTTTAAGGCGCTTTGGTTCCAACCGGAAGCAGCCGCTTTAACCCGGAAGTTTATGTAAAATTCAGCCACTGAAGAATTTCCCTGTTTTAAGTGAAAAAGAGCTTGTGAATCAAGGGTTTGATCGGTGTCCTGATTGAAAACCTGAGAAAACTCTGAAATGAAATCTGTGTATCGACAATTTAGGCTCTCATCTGAGGCAAATCTGGCTTGAGCCCAGGCTAGAGCTCTTCCTGTTAATTGAGAAAGAATGAAGGTTATTTTCTTGTGGTCCGTGGGAAAACTGCCTGAAGAGTTCTGGAAAATGAGGCGACATTGAAATAAAAATCCCTTACAGTCATTAACTTTACCAGAAAACTTCTCTGGAAGACTTGGGCGGAACTCGGATGACGTCACCGCTGGTGACCTCGGAGGTGGGACTGGACCCGGAAATGGTTGAACTGCCGGCATGGCATTTGCACTATTTATATGGTTAGCGTAGCTTTGGAGCATCTGATTTTGCATCTCAATATGCGTGTTTAACTCACGAAGAGCCAGGGCGTGTCCATGGATTTGGGCTTCTTGTTCCTCTAAACGACGGCGGAGGTGATCTGCTGGGCCTTGTGTCTGGCCGCAGTGTTCTGTCATGATGGGTTAACAGAGAGGCCCAAGATGCAGAACACTGACGACTCAGAGGGAAAGTTTAACAAGTTTATTGTTTGCACAAGCATGAAATAAATGAACAGTTGAACTGGTTCTTGTCTGGGACAGGTTCACCGGAGTCTGTGAGAGAGACAGTTCTGTTAGCGAAGGCTTGGTTGGGATTGATCTTGATTGAGTTCAGGTCTGTACCTTGAAGTGCGTAGAAGAGGCTTTGGGAACGGAACTGTTGGGTCCGGAGATGATTTGGTTCTGCAGAGTCCGTAAGCTGTCTCAGCGTCTTACTTTTAGAGACGAGTTTGACCTTGGCTTGAGTTTCCAGCTCAGTATCCAGAGCTGCTTGAAAATCCAGAAAGTAAGTCTTCAGGTTTGGCTCGGAGGGCAGGCTCGGCTGGTTAAGCTCTTCCAGAGCTTCACAGGAGAAAAGCAGGTAACCTGGAAGCAGAGACAAAAAGGGTTAGAACCCAAACAGGACTCAGGGGTAACTAGGTTCTCAGAGGATCTATGGCTTAGGTGCTAACCAACTGATTAAGACACTGCGGCGTCGAGGCAAGGTCTGAAGACAGCTTATGTAGTCTGGTCCTCCAGATGAGGTGATCAGAAGCAGGTGCGTAGACAGCTCAGCTGAGAGGAACCAGGGCGGACTCTGCTGGAGAAAGTAGGCATTTCTCCAGCTCCCAACAAATTTGGTTTACATTTTAAGTTGGATTTTTGGATTCCTTCCTTTGTTTACTGTTTTCATCAATTAAAATGCAAGAAATCTTCTTCTGGAATCTTGGGTGTTAGCCTCTCTGCCTCTGCATTTGGGTCCTCAAACCACAACCAAACCTTGACAATAATGCTCTTGGTTCTGTTGTTTTTTTCTGGAAGTTTTCAGTTTCACGTTTATCCAGGTTTTTCTTTGTTTTTAGCTTTATTGGTGTGTTCTGGATTTATTTAAGTTTCTTAGGTTTTTCTTTGCTTGTCGTCTGTTGCCCCCTTGTTTTTTCTTTTCCCTTTGCTTCTCGTCAGCTCTAATCACACCTGCTCCTCATCAGCTCGTTAGTCCTGCCTTTGTTTAGTCAGCCATAAATACACTCGCTGTGCAGTCCCTTAATGCTGGTTCCTCATCTTACTTTGTTTCACCCTGGCTCTTTGTGATCATTTTCCCCTGATGTCTCCATGGTTCTGGTTTGTGTTTAATTTTTACGTTGGATTTTGGATACCTGTCTTTGCTACCTGTGTTATCCCATTAAATCTTCAAAGAACTCACCCCTGCCTCTCAGCCTCTGCATTGAGTCCTCACAAAAACCTCAACCAAATCATGACAGACCAAGCATAGACATAATAATCCAAGATTGATACAGAGCCTAAGACAATGTAAAAACAGGGGAAGACCGGTTTGGAGACCTTCAGTGCTTATTAATTCAGTTTTAATAAAAAAAAATTGGAACAGACATTCTTCATGCACACAAAAAACAGCTAGCTTTATAAAAAAAACTCTCATCCTAAAAAGAGAATACAACAGGTTTAGGCAACATCGGCCCTTGAGTGCCGAAGCTTTTGGAATTATCCCTTCTCTGACACACCTGAAACAAACAAACTGTTAGTGGTCATGTCTCTGCTAAACTTAAAAACATGCCAAGGACGTAATTTGGCCTTTGTTTAGGTACTTTGCAGCATGCAAAGACTGTAGGAGAGCAGAAATCCAATGTTTGCTACCTGTTGGATGAAAGTATTTTAACGTTTTTATAAATCGTATCTTCAATCATTTGCAGGATGGTTATCAACATAAAAATAAAAGGCAGCTTCCACTGTCAGTTTACTGTTTTTAAACCCAAATAGGCTTTGACCAAAAAAATAGTATCCTAAGATCCTGTCTAGGCTGAACTATATGCAGTGTAGATATTTTTATTTTTTTTTTCCCGGGATTGGTTGTCATAAAAAAACTCGGGGATAAGTTTTGGGGGTGTTTGTTCCTTTTTTTTCTAATTCTCTATATAAAAATATATTGTCAATTACAAATTTGCTCATAAATTGAAGAGCAGTAATTTCAGGTTCTTTGCATTGTATTTCCCACAGGTCTGCTGCTAAAAGGATAAAGGAAGAATTTGAATCCTTTAAAGACAGGTATTGTACCTTAAAGCCATGAAGAACAACATACTATGTCACATGATGTTCAGGGAGGACATTATTCACATACTGTGTATTTTGTTTGGATAGAGTGGCATTAGACATGGCTGATTCAGTCAAGACAGGAGACACAGAGAGCATGAATGACCCTGTTAGCAAAACCAAACTGACTGAAATGTACGACAGTCTGAGACTGGAGGAGTGGATTGGAATCAAAGATTGTCTGAAAAACAGTGAAATCAGTCCAGCATTTTTAAGTGCTTTGATTGAGGTAAACTAAACTATTTGTTTTTTTTTAGTATCCCTTTTGGTGTAACTTTGGATTTTGTTTATATCAAATTACATCACATTGTTGCAGAGAACCTTTAAAGATGCAGCAGAAGAAATGGAAAGAAAAAAGAGGAAAATCGAAAAGGCGTTTGGATCCAGTGCTGGACATGAAAAGGTATTTAACACTTCAACTGTCTTAAATCAATAAGTTCTGAAAAGTTAAATAAATTTATTTCATGTTAATTTGCATCAAATGTCATTTTAAGGAACAGTACTAATTCACATCAACTGATCTAAAATAAAATTAGTAAAGATCGCAATTTAAATCAGTAAAATTCATGGAAATACATTTTGATTGTAAGATTCAGCAAAAAAGTAAAAAACAGCTATTCATGTCATGAAACGGGGATAGATTAGCCCAGTATTCAAGGAGAGACATTCAGTAGGAAAGGAGCTCCAAGGAACTGCTGCTTGCAGATGCTGCATGGGGGGGGGGACCCAAACACAGACACTATGTTGGGAGAAACACAGCTAAGTGACCATGATCATCTGACTGAAGATGATGTTCTCAGTGAGTCACTTACCTGGTTTAGCAGTCCAGACCATCACCCATGAAGGGGGTGCGATCCAGCAGATGGACTGATAGCTGACACAGTGCGCATCACCCAGAGTGTCCCCGGTGCTGCAGCTCCAGGGGATTAGCAGGCAGCCGATCCTGGTCAGGGATACAGATCAGGCAGGAACAGAACAGGTGGCAGGATCCAGACTTCCAGGTATCCTCAAGCTCCTAGGTGGGTTCAGAGTCTGACAGGGTCTGGAAGCGTGACCAGGTGGTCACGCACAGGAGCAGACAGGATCAGGCGCAGACGGGCAGGCTCAGTGGAAGAAGGTAGCAGAGGCAGGACGTGGAGCCAGAACTTGGTGGAGGACCTTTAAACTGGTCTCCACCTTGGAGCCAGGCTTACTTGGATAAAAACTGAACCTCCCCACGTACAGAGCCAAAAACCCAGAGTGCTCAGCAGGGGAGGAACAGTGGACGATCAGGAGATGAGACAGAAACAAAACCCTCTTTCCACTGGCTGCCAGGATCCAGGACATGAACCTTGGAATCAACAGAACAGACAAGCTAACAGAAAAACAGTTAATGATCTGGCCCCGAATTCTGAGGCTGAACAGAATATAAACCAGAGGAAACAGGTGAGAAGAATAAATGATAACGAGGCAGGGAGGGAATGCTGCAGGTGAAAGAAATGACCAAATAAGGGAGAGCAAAAAGGCCAGATCATGACAATTCATCAATATTCCATCTTAATACATGGCCTTTTTTCTGCCTCTCCGTCCTCACCTCTCTGTCATCAAATGATTAAGCAAAAGAAATTTAAAAGGAAAAAAGACAAACCTGTGCATTCTCAAAAAGGGGTAACAATGGAGTTCCTTTAATGTGTTCCTACCTTATTGGGAGCAATAGGAGGAGGGGAGGTGAAAGATTAGAGGAGCGCTTAATTAGTGATTGTATCATTTACACACACAGTACATCAACAGCCGTTAAGAACAGAATCTTGTAACTAGATATAATTTGTGTCATGATCGGTTCTCTAATGGAGACCCAAAGATGCAGAACACCACTGACGGACACAGGATGAAAAGTTTAACAAGTTTATTTGCACAAGCACGTAATATGCAGATGACTGGTTTGGGCCTGGAATCTGGTTTCACCGGAGTCTGCGTGAGAGACAACACAGTTAAGGACTGTTGACGGGGTTTTGGTTTCCAATGGTGCTCTGATAGTACCTTGAGGGTTCTTGAGGTTCTCCTTGGGAGAGTCACTGTTGGTTCTGGAGAAGGATGTGTTAGCAGAGTCCGTTAGCTGCTTCAGCGTCTCACGTCTTATTAGAACAGACCTTGGCTTGGGTTTCCTAGCTCTTGCCCAGAGCTGCTTAGAGGTAGACTGAGAATCTTCAGGGTTTGGCTCGGAGGGTCGGCTCGGCAGGTTAGCTCTTCCAGAGCTTTCACGGAGGAAGCACGAGTCACCTAGAGGCACAGAGACAAACGTTAGGATCTGACTCGGGATTAAGGACATGGAAAAATCACTGAGATCAAGGCTTTAGCGCTGACCAACTGGAACAACACTGCGGCGTTGAGGTAAGGTCTGAAGGCAGCTTAAGTAGTGGATCCTCTGATGGTCTTGATGAGCTGCACCTGTGCAGGAGGCTCCCTCAGAGGATCCACGGCGGACTCTGCGGGTATCAAAAATTTTTTGATATGGAATCAATGATTTTGAATAATTTACAGGTAATTTTATGTCAATCAAAATCCAACAGGAGTACCCATTTATCTTTTATACTTAAGACATCACATGCAGCAAAGACATGGGCAATCCACTTCACTGAAATCAGTCTGATGCATGCTTAGCTATAGCGTTGATCAAGGCGGGGCCAAAGATCTATCTGGTGGACTGGAACACACTTTGCATTCGAACAATCAAGTAGAATGCAAGAACAGGACTGCGGGTAATGGGAGTGACCAGCCTTCAGCAGGGGGTGAGGAGGAATAAACAGGGGAAGTAGAAAAATTTATCTGAGTAATAAAATAACTAAGACAGGAATACATACAGAATAAACTACAATCAAAATGCTGAACTAAATGAGAATCTAAGAAAAACGGGTTGGAAAGATCAAAACTTTGGTTAAAATGTAATGATCAGGAAAAAGGACCATGATTTTAATGTAAAAACAAAGATAACAAAGAGAAAGGGATTTATTGAGGACTACAATAAAGGAATGCAGGACATTCCTAAACATTGACTAGGAACCGCAGGTAATGCAGAGACCGATTAGTGGTCTTAAAAAAGCTCAGATAAAGATGCAACAATTTAATAGAAAAGCCACCAATCTTCACATAGTCCATGTGAACCTATTCAATGTGACAAAGGATTGGTTTCTAAATAGTGCTAAAAATGCCATTTACAGGTCAGGAAGTCGACTGAGCTATTGTCCAAGACAAGCAGGGTCAAACAAGGAAGTCAGGTCAGCAACATGAGGTACTGTATAGGCAGTGATTGGGTCAAACAGATAGAATCAGACTCAAGCAGACAGATCCAGGACGGGTCCGGGTTTATGGCTTGACCTGGCAAATCAAACTTGGGTGAATCCACATAGAATGATGCGAATGTGGGCAGACTACACGGAATGACTTTGGATATGGGGAACTCACAAATAAAACAATGTGCCAAATTAGTGTTCTCCCACCATAGAGAAAGGTCCTTAGACAAACATACCTTCTGACCCACCTGGTGTTCAGTTGCAGATATATGAGGCCAGATAGCAGGCTTGGTTTGTATCCCTCGCATCCTGATCAAGGACTTTCTGGCCATTCTCCAGATATGTTGTCACCTCATCGCAACAGTGTTGGCCAGTGAAAATGAGCCACATGTCATAGCATCTTCAGCCGGAAGCCCAAATTTACATAAGTTGATCACGCAAACCTGGGAAACATGTCAAGCATTAACCAACTTTAGCCTCCCTCTCTTGAATCTAGAACAGTAAAAAAGCATGAAAAATACAGAAGGGGAAAAGACCATTGGTGTTAGAAGGAAGGACAAGGTTGCATGTTCCACCCATGGTAAGTTGAATTCCCATTTAGCTGGGTCAGACTCACATATGATGCAAAGCTTGGGCTTAATCTCTTGGGTCGGGCTCTCTGTCTGTCCATTCATTTGTGGATGGAGGACAAACTGATGAAAATGCCCAGCATGTAGAAAAACTCCTACTAAAACCAAGAAAACACTTGCGATCCTCTGTCAGAAATGATGTCTGTAGGGAGTCCATGAAGGCGGGAGGACCTCCTGAGGTAGGACCTCCCCGTCTCTTTACCAAATGTCAACTTCTTGAGGGGAACCAGATTGACTATCTAAGATAACCTGCCGATATTATTCCTCATGATAGTGAAACCATTGGACGAGGGCAAACCTGTGACAAAGTCAATGGCAATGTTGGACCAGGGACAGAACAAAAAGATAAGCAATCGCCACGACTTAGAGGGTTGACATTGGTATGGCTTGGCTCTGGTGATATCCCCTGATGAACCCAATAAAATCCTTAGTCAGGGATAGCAGACAAAATGGAGACTAGATCACCTTAAGGGTTCTGCTGATTTCTGAGAAAGAAAACACAGAAACTGTGGCAAAGGTGAAGTACCTTGAGATCCGGAAAATCTGGAAGAAAAAAACGGTCTGGGAAGGATGAATTAGGAATAGGAGGGTCCTTGGTGGTTTTCCTGAGCTCTTTTTCCAACTCCAACATGGTTACTGAGAACCTGACATTCTCTGGGAGGATAAATTCATTAACACAAGGAAATAGCATCAGGTTTCATGTTTTTGGTCCCTACTCTGAAAGAGAGGGACAAAAAAAACACCCAAAGTACAAAGCCCGCCTGGCTTTCTTGGAGTTAAAGCACCCAGTAGTCTTTTAATTGTCCAAATTCTTATCGTCAATCCGAACCAAAAATGACTCCTTGGCCCCCCTCCAACCAGTCTCTCCATTCTTCCAGGGCACTTTTTTTTTTGCCAGATCTTCTCTGCCCCCCATGTTTTAGTTTCAGTCTGCAGTGGATAAAGTTCTAGCCAAGACAGCCCAAGGGGGAATTCAACGCTCTGGAGTCCTTTGGCTTAGAGCAGCATCTACCCCAGTGCTAGAGGCATTCACTTTCCCATTGACTGGAAGTAGATGACTCTAGCGCCAGAGGATTGGAGAACAGAAGCAGTGGAGAGACGGGTATTAAGCTTGGTAAAAGCTTCCTTTGTTTAATTATTCTAGAAAAATCTCACTTTGCTTTAATTGATGGCATGAAGAGGAGCAACCACTTGGCTATAATGCAAATTAACTAGCATTAAAGTTTGCAAACCCCAAGAATTTGTAATTGCTTGTGATTAGTATGTGCGGGTACTGCAAAAGTGCAGGAACCTTGGAGGGATATACAATAACTATCTGAAGAGGTGATGAAACCAAAGTAGGAAGTTCTGGTTGACACAGCCTCAGCATTGGTTAACCTAAAAGGCATGACCAAATACTTAATAACTACTTTTGGGAATGTTGAAAGCAATTTTCCACTCATCACCCTCTCTGACTTACATGGAAAGCACTGCAAAGCATTCAAGTCCAACTTTATAAAGAACTCACTTAGTAAGGAGCTCCCTGAATCTGATCAAACACTGAATTCATGAGGGGTAAATACAGGGTCAGTAAAATAAATGGTAATAATACCGGTGGTGAGTCTTACCTGAAGGTGATCACTCTTTTCTGTCTGGATATTCTCTGGAGGTCTGAAATGCCTCTGTCAGTCATGTCTGTCTGAAGGTCTGTTGAGGTAATCAGCGAGTCTCCTCTCTCCGTTTCTGTAGCTCCACATTTTCTTTTTCATTGTTTTTAATGTGCATTTAACTGGCTTTTTATGAAACCACACAGCTTGCCGTTGTTATCATAAATGATATTTTCTGCTCTGATGATCTCTCGCTCTCCGGCGTCTGAGCAGTTTGTGTGTGGAGTAGAGAGTGGATGGGGTTAGGCTGAGCCTGTGTACTGAACTGGTGATAACACAGTCTGAAGCCTCAGGTGGAGGGTTTGAATGACAGGACTGTACCCCAGTCTTAATGAGCTCCTTCCAGGTGCGGAATTGCTCTGGGTCTGGTATTCCTGTGTTCAATACTACCGAAGCTGAGCCAACAAAGACACCTGTCCTTAACTCACCCTGATTATGCTTTGCTCCGGTACTTGGCATGACTGGCCAATGGTCAGGAGTTTCAATCAGGAAATTAGGTCTAGACCTCCACTGGCTTGGGAGAACTAATGCATTGAGGGTCAGAGCTCAAGTGGTGTGATCAGAAGGGTTATGATGTGAGTCAACATACCTCCAAGTAGCCAGTTCAGCGACATTCTGGATTTCAGCCACAAATGTCCCAACAAAGATCTTGTAGTCGCAGGACTCTTTTTTTTTATTTCTTTTCTTTTTTGTAAGTTTCCGTAAAAATTCAAAAAATATCCACTGGACTTGGTTTCCAAGATTTGAAGACGTTTCTCCACCTCCCCAGGAAGCTTTCTCAATTCAAATGTCTGGATCTGCAGTGAGTTTTAGTCTTATATGGACAAAGCCTTGTATAGCTTGGAAACATGCAAATGGTAGCCGATGAATGGGTTGTTTGGTTCCATCGTTAGCCTGTAATATCAGAAACCTGTCTATGATTGTTAAGAGTCGGTCGTTAAGGAGGTATTGTTCACCGGCTGGGGCGGGTAGGTCCCTCGTTCCTCTGTGATGGGGTGGGGGGTTTGGTGATATCTGGAAGGGATCATGTCTATGATTGAATTGTATGTTTTTGGAAGCTGGAATCTGAGTCCACCACCTCTGTTTAAAGTTGGTTTTTCTCTCTTAACATAGATGGCTTCCTTCACGCCCCTCTCACACCACCTATTTTCTTTATCCAGAATGTGAACATTCTGGTCCTTTTTTTTAACAGTGTCCTGTCTGGCAATGTAGCAATAAGTATAATTGTGTTGATGCCAAAAAGAGGCCAACAGATTTTGCTTTCCCAAGTGGAGCAGTACGGCTATCGCCATAGTGTTCTGCTTGATTTATGCATATAAATAGCTTTATTATAATCATGCAGGGAGTATTATAGATTATATGGACACTGCAATGTAAGTAGAACAGAAAAGGAAAAACAGGAAAAATGAGAAAAGATCAAAGAAAGAGGAGATAAAAGGGAAATAATGATAAAACATTTTCATTCTGCTTCATCACCTGCAAACAGATGTAAAAAGAACAGCACAACCAACGGACATGGTACGAGACATACAATAAAGTAACACCTAGATACTATTGCTGAAGTATAAGTAGTATTATTTAATCTTACATATATACTGTGGTAGCTGAAGAAAAGAATATGGGCTTTCTGTTTGGAAGTGAATCTCTGGAACCTGGAGCCAAGTACCTGTAGTTGTAGTTGTGGGGCCCTGGGGGGACCAGGAATAAGCCAACACCAGTTCAGGCATCAACCCCCAAAACACAGAGCACCACCAATGTACCAGTGAGCCTAAGATCAGCCAGTGGAGGGGGGCAGGATGGGGGGAATGGGCTCCACACATAGCAGAGACTTGAGATGTTCTTGGGAGAGGGAGCAGTTCAGAGCCCTACCTGATAGAAAAAATAAATAGTCTCAATCACACCTTCCCACGCTAGTGCCCCCACCTGCAACACACAGGGGGAAAAAAAAAATACAGCGTATGCACATTCACACATGACACTCACATCCAAATATTACCGGATGACCCAGTAGGTGAACCCTGAAATCAGTATGGGGGAGGGGAGCCGTGTCACTGCCACACTAACACACAGGACCCCTTCCTCCCCCTTCTTACCCTAACTACCCCTCCATCCATCCCCTTTGGGGGGAGCAGAAGTGAAAGCACCAGCACCAACAGGCCACTCAGCCCCCGCAGCAACCCCCCCACCTAGACCCTGGCCCAGGTGGCCTGCTCTTCCTCCAGGCCCCAGACTCTGGGTGGCAGCCGGGGAACAGGGGTTGTTGTGTATTGCTCTCAGGTGTAATTAAAACTGTGAGTAGCAAAAGGGGGTGTCTGGCATATTGAACAGAATTCAGATCGAATAAAAATAATTTAGAAAAGAAAATTATTAATTTGAGTGTAACAAGTATAAGGGAAGTTATTCAATACACCTTGCCATGAAATACAATACAGGTAAAAAAAACAACTGGGAAATGTACTGGTGTAATCAACATGATTCATATCATGCAGGTTAAGGAAAACAAACAGCTGGCAGTTCATAACCTGCAGATAGCTCTTTACCACAGCCACAAAGAAGATCCTCTGAAGGTATGAGAATGTTTAGAAAACATACCAAAAACAATTTTACTTTAAAAGACTTAAAATGTAAATCTATCTAAATTCTGTTTTACAGAGTCCATTTCCAAAATATGACGGTGAGAAAGCTGAGGATATGATGGTGAATCTCAGACATCTGACCTCAGAGTGTCACTGGCTAGGCTGTTTACTTGCCTTAAACAATCCGCCTCTTCAGCCAGATTGGAAGACTCATGATGGGAAAAATTCCTGGGACATTTTCCCTCATGGTCTCATATAGAAAAAGCACATCATGCATGCTCTTCTTTCATACGTTTTAATTTAATTTGTTGATTTAATATATGCATGAGATCATATGTGAAATCAGCAAAAGAATGTTGATCAAATTTATTTAGTTTAAAATTATAATAGGGTAGGTCAAATTCTTGTTGGATTTTAGTAATGTTTGGTGCACTTGTGTTCTTTCTTCAAATTTTTCAGTTTTTTTCCATCAAATACAACTGTTCAGGTCTTGGTAATAAAATGAAAGAATCATTGGGAAGCATGCTGTGTGTGGAATTAACTTCTACCTTACTGTTTTTTCTTTAGTTTCTTTGTCATGCTACTATTTAGTCTAAGCTGATCTAATATAAATATATCGGTGATACATGATCATATCAATCAATCAATCAAACTTCTTTATTGTCAACTACAATTTCCATTGCAATCGAAATTTCAGTTTTCAGTATAAGAGTTCATCACAATACGTCACATACATGCTTGAGAGAGGAGATCGGATTGACTAAGGCCATGCGTGCCACAGAACGCTGCCTTTCAGCAGAACGGCACATTCTTATGGCTTGCCAGGTTACCTAGCACTGCTTTTATCTCTGTGGAAAGATAGGAGCCACGTTGGGGAAGAAAGGGGGGAAGAAAAAGCATATTTCACACTTTATCTTTGACAGGATACAGTTTGAGATATCAAAAAACGTCAGCACAAGAAAAGCACATGTAACACAAGACAGACATTTCAGCAGAGGAGTCACATCGGAGGCGTAGTCACATGAAGTCAATCTGACATTTGAGACATTAGTTGTGTGTGTATGATGAGTGCGTTTAATTTGTCCACGAACGCTGATCACAGGCAATGTCCTTGATAAGATGGAAGTTTATCAGTATCGGTTTATTAAACAGTCACTGAGTGCACCGACAGATGTTTTCACGGGTAGGTGAGAGAAGGGGAGCAGTTCTTCTGTGCCCTCTCGCTATAACATCCAGGGGAGATTAGATAAAGGGGGGAGGTCGAATCCAGAATAACACTTATTGTTTTGAGAGCAAGACACAGCAAAGCAGGGACAGGCAGGGAGGAGCATAGCCTGACGTAGTCCTACTCAATTCTAGTCAGAATGAGTCTGATGCTGCTCCATAGAGCTGTGATTATGGGGCGTGTTTCGAACGAACCAGGAAAAAAAATGCCTCTGCACTCAATTGGATAGACCTACAACCAATAAGAGCAACGGAGTGCGTGACGTATGTTAAGCGAGGCATAGTTGTTGTCCACAAAAATCAAAGCGTGCAGTTGCACGCCTAGAATAAGAAGATGAGCCTTGATCGCGTTTCTCTGTTCCTCTTTTAAAATTAATTTGCTGTCTATATCTTCTAGAACAGACCTAATAGCAGAATCTACTCACCTCAACTCTCCAGCGGCAGCCATTGTTGTTGTCACCCAAGCGCGCTTTGGTCACGTGGTTGATTACGTTACTGTTGGTCATCTGTCCATCATCGTATAAAGCCCGCCCTGACAATTTGATTGGATCGCCTGACAGTGGGCAATAATACTCGCGCTACTATGGAGCAGAGCCAGACCGAACTTCCCGACCTCAAACTTTGTGGGCGGGACTAAGTTCGGAATGGCACCCAGGCTAGGAGGAGCAGGAGCAGCAGGAAAATGCAACCACCTCCTTCAAGAGTCAGGACAGGAATAACTATATTTTCAAGATGAACATTAGTCAACTTGAAAATAACTTGCTGCGTTCTCTTTAAAGCTAACAGAACAGTTTTAAAGTTTAAGTTTTTCCCCTCTACCTATTGTGCATTACAACTTTTTGTGGGAAAATACAAATTACAGCGGTAAGCTCTCCTCCACATTCCATTTAATTTTTCTTTTGGTTAATTGCACTTTTTATGATTTTATATTAGACTTATTCTGGGCCGATTATTAAAATTTAGAATGTAAGGTGTGTTGCCCTTAAGGCATTTCTATTAATGAGTTAATAAGATTAAATAAATAAATCTTAAAACATTTCTATGATTACAAGTTGTTTAGTCAATCAGTTCATGCTTTGTATAAGTTTATATTAAAAAATATTGTCAGTAAATTGTACTTCCGGTTCTGGTTTGCCGTTTTGCTAGGAAAACAAAGAGTCACATGCAAGAAGCAGCATGGAAATGTTATCAGATGCAATCCACTCACACACAATCCACTCACACACAATTATCAGGCAGAAAAGCTGTAAGTTTCATTACATGACAGTTAATACTGATAAGTTTTGATATTATTCATGATCTTATGTGATTGTTATTTTAATGAGCTTGAAGCACTTATTTTAAGTATCAATGTCTATGTGTTGAGAAAGTGTAATCTTTGTCATTTAAGTTTTCACCACATGTTCATGAAGATAATTAAATGGGCTTCTGCTAAGACTCCAGGGTCTTCATTCATGGTTTAACTCAGTGTCACCAACATCTTCGTTGAAAACACTACATAAGGGCTGTAATGATGTGCTACTAGGGGTGGAACGGTTCACAAAATCCACGATTCGGTTCATGGTTTCGTGGTCACGGTTTTCGGTTCGGTTCGGTATATGTTGATTGTTACCCCGAAATCCCATAAAAATTAATTAAATTAATGAAAAAATCCCAAAAAATTAATGAATTGTCATTATTTTTAATCATTGGCGGATCTACCGGGGTGGCATTTGCCACCCTAAATCAAAGCCTTGCCACCCCAGTTGCCACCCCAGCTTACAACTTGGAAATTGAGAATCAGATCATAGCAATTTGGACACTTACAATATGGAAGCTCTGATGTCCGACTGCATTGAATGCAGCCAGGACAGGGTAGCGCGAGTGCGGAAGAGAGGCGGCTTTGTTTTGAATTAAAGTGGCGCGAAGGGAGGAGAGCGCCGCAAGGACAGAGGGCAGCAGCACGGAAGGAAAGAGGTAAGAAGAGTTAATTTACTAAATTATATTAAAGAGAGAATAAGAATGAAAATTTTTGCTAATAATAGTTGTACTGCCGAATCTGAGATAACGAAAAATTCATCGTTCGTGTTCGTACATGTTAGTGTGCAGGTCTGTGTAAGGTAGAGAAGCTGAAATTATTCAAACTTTGTCAAGGAAAACATTGTAAAGTTAGTTAAAATCTACAGAGATGAAGAGGAAAGACTGCAGCAGCATATCAAGTTTTTTCCTCCCGAAGAGTAAGGCGAGAGAAAAGGCAGAAATAAAAGGGAAAAGCAAGGCTGACGGAGAGGGAGATGAGGTGGAAGGAGAAGAACAGCATACATCTGACAGGGAGATCATGGATGATGACCAAACCGATGAGGGAAAGGAGGAAGAGGTAGAAGACCACAGCAATGAAGAGATGGAAGAGGGAGATTTTCAGCAAGATGAAGGAGGAGGCGAGAGAGGAGACAACAGGCAGCTCTCAGACAGTGACAGGAGAGAATCTGAGGCATCAAGCATCTCCAGGCCAGCTGGTCGGCATGGTATGGTGACTGCACACTAAGTTACATCTTAATAAGAAAAATAAATGATGACAAAATGGACATTTTGCTGTATTTAAATAGTTCTTGCTCAGTTCTCTTTGAAAAAATATATTTTGATAGTGATCATTGTTTGCTTTAATGTAAATTACTGAGAAACAAGAAAAAATGAATGAAAGAGTTTCAGTAGTATGTGAAGGCTGCAATGTTTTTAATCTAATGCTTAAGTTAAATTTCAAAATTAAATAAATTGACCTTAACATTTCCCTTAATAGGCTTATACATTATGGAATGCAAATTCATACAGCCTGATGGTTGGCTAATCAGTGATAATTTCATATTCTGTATATTAATTGTTAAAATGTTCATTTTACAGACATATCCAGGTCGTGGTGTGAGGGGCCGGCACAACCAAAACGTGAGAACTTCCCAAAGACTCTACAAGGGGGAGCCAAGAGAAGCTTCAGGATTGACTGGTATAATTCCAATCCCTGGCTGGAGTACTCGCTGCTGAATGATGCAGTTTACTGTTTTGCCTGTAGGCACTTTTCCCTTCCTGATGCACCTAGGACTGTTTTCACCTCCCTCGAAGGCTATCGGAACTGGAAAAAGGCAACAATGAAGGACAGTGGGTTCTGTTCTCATGCCAGATCTGAAAGTCATGTAAATGCAATGTTTGCATGGACAGAGAACAAGAAAACTGCAGACAAAAATACCTCAATTTTTGGACTAATGGATGAGAAAAATAAGAAAGAAGTGATTGAAAATCAGTACTACATTAAAACCTTAGCTGAGATCCTACTTCTCACTGCAACAGAAAACACAGCCCAGCGGGTCATAGGGAATCATCTGACTCAGATAAAAAGGGTATCTTTCTGTCTGTGTTAGATTTGTTGAGTAACCATAACCCAGATATTAAAAAAAGGCTTAAACAACAAGCTAAAAATGCCAAATATATGAGCAAAACAATCCAGAATGAAATACTTGAATGCTTGGCTGCAATGGTTAAAGAGGAAATCATTCAAGAAGTTAAAAAGAGCAAGCAGTTTTCAGTGATTGTTGATGAAACTTGAGATGTTCAGAAAAAAGAGCAAATGTCTTTTGTTCTGAGATACTTCTACAATGGTGTGGTTCATGAGAGCTTTCTGGAGTTTGAAGTGGCAGAACACATGGATGCTACTGCCTTAAGTGAAAAAATAATAAACTTTCTTGAGAAGCATGGGCTGGAGTATAAGGAAAACCTTGTAGGCCAGGGCTACGATGGTGCTGCAGTGATGCGTGGGGCAAAATAAAAGATGTAGCCAAACATGCCTTCTATGTTCACTGCAGTGCACACTGCTTAAACCTGGTCATAGTAGATGCTGTAAAAAGTGTGGAAGATGCAGGAAACTTTTTCTCCTTGTTGGAAAGAATGTATGTATTTATTTCTGGTTCCTCTGTACATAACAGATGGCTGGAAGTGCAGCGGGAGATGTTTGATTGTGCATCAACGGAGCTCCAGCAGCTAAGTGATACACGATGGGTGTGTAGGCACATAGCTTGTCGAAATTTTATGGACAGGTTGCCTGCAATAGTACAGGTGCTTGAAGAGATTGCATCTGAAAACAATCCTCAAAGAGCTGTTGAAGCAAGAGGGATTTTGGCTCAGATAGATATAAACTTTGCTGGATCTCTTGTTCTGTTCAGAAAGGTCTTGAGTGACTCTAAATTTTTATCAGACATGTTTCAGACTAAAACTGTGGACTATTCAAAAGTTGTTGAGCTTATTGAATCTCTTAAAGAGACACTGGTCCAGTACCGTAGTCAAGACTCTTTTGAAAAAATGTGGAGGGAAACTCTTGACTTATGTGAACGAAGTAACATTGACACAACTCAGCGAAAACCGAAAAGATCGAGACAAATGGCAAAGGTGCCTCAGGATAGTGTCATTGCCTCAACTTTGGGACAGCATACAGCTCCAGTTAGCAAACATACTTTTTGTGTCTTTGTGTACTATCCAGTTCTGGATAACATGATAGGGGAAATAGAAAGGAGATTTTCAAGCTCAAATTCTAACATTATTCAAGGTGTACAGGCATTAAATCCATCTACTCCTACTTTTTTGAAAGAGGAAGCTGTTGTTCTGTTAGCTGAAGCATATGGATCAAATATTGAGGATCTCAAGCATGAGTTACATCAGACAAGGAGAGTGTTGGACAGAAAAAAGGTGGAAAATGAGAACCCTACCACTCTAATGGCATTTACAGAGTTTTTGGACCCATACCAGGATGTCTTTCATGAGTTGTTCAGGTTGTGTAAAATAGCAGTTGTTTTACCAGTGAGCAGTGCATCCTGTGAAAGAAGTTTTTCAACTCTGTGGCTCATAAAATCCTATTTGCGGTCTACCATGACAGAAACTGTCATGATGGGTTTTAGGTTCCTAACCCACATGCAGAACACACACGGAGTCAGTAGGAAAATTAGACTGTTAATTGAAGAAACACGAGGTTATGACCAGTGTTGGAAACAGGTTCGGGGCTGGTAACACAGGTTTCTCTGTCCAGAGTTTCAGGCTGAGCGTCAGGGGGAGAGTACCGGTTGGGTCCAGAGACTGAAGAGAGCAGAGAGCTTAGCAGCGGCAGGAACTGGCTTCAGGGTTGTGAGGTTCAGACCTTGAGGGGGTCTCCAAGTTTTCTCCAGAGAACTGGCAGGGAGACGCAGGTTGAGGTCCTCAGCTTTCGCTTCTCAGAGCAGGCAGGCTGGTGTCCAAACACGAGCTCCACCAGAGCTCCAGGTTTCAGTCAGGATCTTCCTAGAAGAACAGAGAGCACAAAAACTGATTAGGATCAGGTTCAAGGTTTCAGGGGAGTCAGAGAGTTTGGCAGGCTGGTTGGCTACCATAACTTATTCAACACTCTGGCACTGAAGGGAAGCTCAGACGCTGCTTATAAAGCTGATCTCCTAATGACTGATGGATCTCAGGTGTGGTCCTCAGCTCAGCTCCAGGAGACCAAGGGGCGCCCTCTGCTGGAGGAAGGTGGACAGACCTCCAGATCCCAACAGTACCCCCCCCTCAAGGGCGGATACCAGATCAGATCAGACCTGGGAAAACAGGGGCAACACAAAACAACCCACCCAGGGTGGGCTGAGGGGGAAACAGGCAAGGAGGGCAAAAAACAAAAACTGAGTCCAGAACAAAAAAACAATCCACTTAAGGTGGACGAAAACAATGAAAGTCTCAGATAATTTACAAGGAGGCTACCGGTAGCAGCTCAGAAACAGGTTCAGAGGGGGGCCGCCCACTGCGGTACAGGAGCTGATTCAGAGGGGACTGCCGACTGCGGTTCCGAAACAGGAACAGAGGAGACCGCCGACTGTGGCTCTGGCCGCAGCATGGAGAGAGCCGCCCACGACGACACCGGTGCAGCTTCCGAGGTGTCCTGGGGCGCCCACCGAGGGCTCCTGGATGGTCGGAGCGGCCGCAGAGGGACTCCTGTAGGTTCGGTGGAGCGGGGACTGGTTGACTGACAGGAGGCATGGCAGGAGGCAGACCACGATTCAACGTGTCTATTAGTCCAATTGATATGAGGGTTGTGTCGCTCCAACCACTCATATCCCAGAACCAAGGGAGAACAGGCTGATGGGAAAACAAAAAGGTAATGGTCTCTCGGTGAATACCAGAAACTTGAAGCTGAAGAGGCTGAGTCTTGTGGGTAACTAAGTGTAGTCTCTTTCCATCTATGGCTGAGACTTTAAGAGGCTTCCTCAGAGAGATGGTCTCAATCTTCAGCTGTTGAACTAGATTAGAGTCAATAAGGTTTCTCTCACAACCAGATTCTATGAAGGCTGACAGAGTGAGAGTCTGATCAGAACAGAACAGAGTTGCAGGTAACAGAAGATGAGGAGATCTCCTATCTCGTAGATGGTTCGCCAGACTCCTCATAATTTCCGACGAGCCCCAAATCCTTTTCTTCGCTGGACAGGACGAAACAAAGTGTCCAGGTATTCCACAATAAACGCAAAGTTTCTCCTTAAACCTTCTTTGCCTCTCATCGGGTGTGAGCCTAGTGTGACCAATCTGCATAGGCTCTCCCTCAGGTGATTCTAAGGCTGGAGAAACAAAATGAGTTCTAGATGAAGGATCAGATACAGGTTGGGCACGGTTTTCAGTTCTGAACTCATCTCCAGGGGAAACAAAGGAGGAAGAGACGTCCCTTCTCTTAGCCGTAGATACAGAAACAGGTGAAATATGACCTTTAACTTTAGGCTTGGATCTGGTTCGTAGACGGTTATCTAAGCTAATAGACAGCCTGATGAGTTCCTCCAGAGTTTCAGGTTCCTCGATCGAGGTGAGTTCATCTTTAATCTCTTAGTTTAGAGCCTGGAAATAGGCGCTTTTAAGTGCGCATTCGTTCCAGCCGGAAGCTGCGGCTTTGACCCGGAAGTCAATAGAAAAGTCTGCCACAGACTGCCTTCCTTGTCTTAAACTGAGCAAGGCTCGAGAGTCAAGGGATTTATCTGAGTCTTGACTAAAGACCTGAGAAAACTCAGTTTTGAATTCAGAAAAGGTGCACCCAAAACTGGTTTCAGGGGAAAATCTAGCTTCCGCCCATTCAAGAGCTCGACCATTAAGTTGAGAAAGGATGAAGGCTATTTTCTTTGGTCACTAGAAAAACTGGTGGGTGAATGTTCAAAAATTAACCTGCACTGGAACAAAAATCCCTTACATTTGCTTGGGATACCTGAAAATTTCTCTGGAGGTGACGGACGGAATTCCGGAAGTGACGTGACTGGCTCTGACCTCAGAGGCGGATCTGGTTCCGGAACAGGAAGTTGAGCTGGCTCCGCTCTGGGAGTAGCTTCTCTGAGAAAGCCGGCTAACTTCTGTAGAGTTTCGTTAGTTTCATCTTGTCGTGTGTATAGCTCACGGATGGCGGTTTCAAAGCTCCGAGTCAGATGTGTGCAAAAATCATGAAGGGCGGTTTTAAGGCTCTGAATCTGAGTCTCTTGATCCTTCAGCATCTTCCAGAGTGGTTCCGCTGGGTTAGTCTGTTGGCCAGAGTGTTCTGTCATGATGGGTTTTAGGTTCCTAACCCACATGCAGAACACACACGGAGTCAGGAGGAAAGTTAGACTGTTTATTGAAGAAACACGAGGTTATGACCAGTGTTGGAAACAGGTTCGGGGCTGGTAACACAGGTTTCTCTGTCCAGAGTTTCAGGCTGAGCGTCAGGGTGAGAGTACCAGTTGGGTCCAGAGACTGAAGATCGGCAGAGAGCTTAGCAGCGGCAGGAACTGGCATCAGGGTTGTGAGGTTCAGACCTTGAGGGGGTCTCCAAGTTCTCTCCAGAGAACTGGCAGGGAGACGCAGGTTGAGGTCCTCAGCTTTGGCTTCTCAGAGCAGGCAGGCTGGTTTCCAAACATGAGCTCCACCAGAGCTCCAGGTTTCAGTCAGGATCTTCCTAGAAGAGCAAGAGGACAAAACTGATCAGGATCAGGTTCAAGGTTTCAGGAGAGTCAGAGAGTTTGGCAGGCTGGTTGGCTACCATGACTTATTCAACACTCTGGCACTGAAGGGAAGCTCAGACGCTGCTTATAAAGCTGGTCTCCTGATGACTGATGGATCTCAGGTGTGGTCCTCAGCTCAGCTCCAGGAGACCAAGGGGCGCCCTCTGCTGGAGGAAGGTGGACAGACCTCCAGATCCCAACAGAAACAAGGCTAGCAAGTTTGGCTGTACTCAGCATTGAATCAAAACGCACAAAAGCTTTGGATCTTAGCGTTTTGCTAAGCAACATGGAAATCGTCGCATTCAGCTTTTGTAGGTATGACAGCTACAAGATATTTTCATTGGTGAGCCTTTAAATGATGATTACAAAAGTTTTGTGTATAAGAAATTGAAAGTTCTAATTTTTGGTTTAACAAAATGTATGCATGCCAATAAGCAACTGAAATGATGACCATAACATCTGTATAAGAAACATACTGTTTTGCATTTTTCTTTTGGTTTTATACAGTATTTATGCAGTTATTTCAACCACTAAGAAATGAGTGGAAAGACTGTTCTGAGTTGATATTAAAAGCACAGAAATTTCCAGTACTTTGTTTCAGTTAAAATTTATTTCTAGTGCATTGAGGGTCATGGGAGCCCATCCCAACAATTATCAGGTGAGAGGCAGGGTGCACCCTGGACAGGTTTGCAGTCTTTTGCAGTATATTATATACTGCCCTATTTTTAAATCTATATATATATATATATATATATATATATATATATATATATATATATATATATATATATATATATAGGAACCTGTTGCACAATGCTTGCACACTGTTGCACTTTTATCCACAACTTTCTTTCCGCCGTCATCGTAGGTCACTCTAAATGCAAAGCGGTCCCATACAGCAGACCTATAAAGTGCTGCTGGCGCGTCTTCCAACTCCTGTTCTTTCCCACTCGCCATACCCACACAATTCTCCACAACAACTGATTTTTTTCTGCTACACCCGGCTACGCTGCTTCGCTTCTTCTTCTTGTTTACTACTGGTGGTTGGCTTTGGTCGCAGTACCGCCACCTTCTGCTCTGGAGTGTAAACGCTTTGCCTATGAGAAAAAGGAGCAGCGCATGAACCGAACGAAACACACGCGAACCGAACCGAGACAGTCGAACCGAACGGTTTGGACTGTTTTCATAAACTGTCCCATCCCTATGTGCTATATTTTGAAATGTTTAAAAAAAATTCTCCACAGCGTGTAAATATGCCCTGGCAAATCTGTGCCATGATAGGTCAAAAAAGGTGAATCAGTTAATTTGGTGTTACAAACATAGCTATGGAGTTCCTTCCCCTTTAGCCTGTCTTTTAGAAATTATCCTTTTTTGTGTTTAGATGGGTTCTGGAGCCAGTGGGCATTGGAAAAGAGATAGGATTGGTGCTGTACAGGTTACACGTACATCTAGCAGTTATCACAGTGATATATGGGACAAACATTCACACAGAAATACATGGGAAGAAATTTTAATGTCAAAATATTCGATACTGTCAAATCTATTTTTCTAATCTATCTATTTTTATCTTTTTTTTCAACTGCAATGAGGATTTTTACTTTCTCTTTAATTTCAAAACTTGATTTATAATATATTAATGTCTACTTCGACCCCAAAGCACACACTCACCAAGAAATATAGGGATACATACAGAAAGCCCACATTCATATCTTCAGGTAACACAGAGTACATGCCAGACTTAATAATATTACTTTAGCGATAGTTTCAAGGTGTTGCTTTATTGTATATCTCGTACCATGTCTTTTGGTTGTGCTGTTCTTTTTTCATCTCGTTACAGGTGATGAAGCAGACTGAAAATGTTTTGTCATTGTCTCCTTTCTATCTCCTCTTTCTTTCATCTTTTCTCTTTTTTTCCCCTTTCTTCTTCTGTTTTTCTGCTCTACTTACATTGCAGTGTCCATATAAACTGTAAAACTCCCTACATAATTCTAATATAGCAATTTATACACATGAAACAAGTGGAGCAGTACGGCAATTACCATACTGCTCCACTTGTGAAAGTAAAACCTGTTGGGCTCTTTTTGGCATCAAGACAATTATTCTTATTGCCACATTGCCAGACAGGACACTGTAAAAAAAAAAAAAAGAAAAAAAAAAGAAAGAAGAAATAAAGGGATACAGATGTTGTGCAAAAATAATATCCTGCAGATAATTAATAAATTATTAACTAGAACTAGAGTTGTAGTTAATTATTT
The DNA here is from genome assembly GCF_016077235.1 of Cyprinodon tularosa. Classification (NCBI taxonomy): domain Eukaryota; kingdom Metazoa; phylum Chordata; class Actinopteri; order Cyprinodontiformes; family Cyprinodontidae; genus Cyprinodon; species Cyprinodon tularosa. The sequence continues at coordinate 165,713 of NW_024038194.1, forward strand.
AACCTATTTAAAATCGGAGGTGAAATCAATTTCATTTTCTTAGTAAAATAATTGTAGCTTTAGTTTTCTTACTTACCAGGGTTTATGCCTTTCATCTCTGGATGGTTTTATGGACCAGTTGTTAAAATCCAGGTTCCACACCATCTAGTGACCCAGGCTAGGTTATCAACAGAGCTTTTAATTATCAATAAAAAACATTTTATCGCTGTTTATTTGCACTGTTACCAAAGAGGGTGGATCTGACCTGAGTGATAAATCATTCGTATATGAATCACAAACAACTGCAAGTTAAAGAAAGACGTCTTTATTCTAATAGTTCAGGATTACAGAAATCTAACATCTATGCAAACACTACACAATATTAGAAAATAAACACCAGGTAGACTAAGTGACTAGTTTGAAAGAAAAGAAAAAGAATAAAACCCTAAGAGTCTGTTGAGATTGCCCAAGATAGGCCAGATGTTAATACTGACGTCCTAAGTTTCAAAAACTAATTTCAGGGAGATGGTTATCGTAACCTAGCCTGACGTAGTCCTACTCAATTCTAGTCAGAATGAGTGTGATGCTGCTCCATAGAGCTGTGATTATGGGGCGTGTTTCGAACGAACCAGGAAAAAAAATGCCTCTGCACTCAATTGGATAGACCTACAACCAATAAGAGCAACGGAGTGAGTGACGTATGTTAAGCGACGCATAGTTGTTGTCCACAAAAATCAAAGCATGCAGTTGCACGCCTAGAATAAGAAGATGAGCCTTGATCGCGTTTCTCTGTTCCTCTTTTAAAATTAATTTGCTGTCGATATCTTCTAGAACAGACCTAATAGCAGAATCTACTCACCTCAACTCTCCAGCGGCAGCCATTATTGTTGTCACCCATGCGCGCATTGGTCACATGGTTGATTACGTTACTGTTGGTCATCTGTCCATCATCGTATAAAGCCCGCCCTGACAATTTGATTGGATCGCCTGACAGTGGGCGATAATACTCGCGCTACTATGGAGCAGAGCCAGACCGAACTTCCCCGAACTCAAACTTTGTGGGCGGGACTAAGTTCGGAATGGCACCCAGGCTAATCGTAACCCCCCACCCCCACCCCACACACACACACACACAAACACACCATGCCCTCTTTACAAATTCTGTTTTACTAATAATCAAAAACAATAAGGTGATAGCTTCAGTGGTACTGAGATAGGATCCCAGTTTTCATCTGCTTAATGTTTTTTTTATCCAAAAATATGCTCTAATTTCTACAGATTAATTTAACAGGTTTTTCTTGAATTCTAATTAAAACTTTAAAGAAAACAGTAGTTTTAACTTAAATTAGGTGAAAAATATGTAAAATTCCTAAATTTTAAATGTATATTGACCTCATAAAAAATAAAGTTTTTATTAAACCTCATTAAAAAGAAATTTCCATTCATGCAGCTCTCTTCATATATTTAAATCTCTTGCCCTGTTTTTTATTTCATGCTTTTCTGGGCCCCCATGAAAACATGCTGGCCCCCTCCTGGCCCCCTGGTACATTTGGTCTAGATCTGCCCCTGTTCCTCCCCTTCACTAGACGTGGATATACTTTAGTATATTCTGCTGTAGAATTAGTCCGATATTTTCGTTATTTACTCAAGGATTGACCCTCTGCCGTTTCCCAGGATGCACTGCTTTCAGTGGTAACTAGGTGACTGCCAGAGAGGAACCAGAGAAACTAATGGGACTGATCCAATCAGCTCTCTGATCAACCAGTCGCCAGGAACGCTGGTTGATCAGAGCATCGCTTTGGACAGATACGCTGCACAGGTTTCACCAGTAACCTCCTCCTCACGCCCTCTGTTGCTCTCTGTTGTTGTTCCTGTGCAATCGCAGTAGTTCTAATCCGCACAAATTATTGTTTTGTCTGCTCGCTCTCACTCGCTTTAGAAAAAACACAGCCTCCTATGGTCTAAAATCCAGGATAATTTCTGTGACTCGCGGGCATCCATGAAAAACTATCTATATCAGGGAGACTTCCGGAACTTCCGGGCAGTCTGTGTGTCGGGGGTGAATGTGTGTGTGTTTGTGTGTGTAGTAACCCTTTTCATATGATGAAGGGGCTGCTTGTAACAATGGGTCCACACACACATTCCTGTTATACTGTGCTTGTGAGGGCCAATACACTCGCGCTGAGCCCAGTAGCTCCATTAACTTAAAACACACAAGCTGTTCCTGGTTACCTGCTGGCGTATTGAGAGTGCACACTTGTTATGCCATATGCCATGATCATACTTTTTGGACAGTGGGAACCAGTGTCCATATTTCATCCTGATAGGATGACCAGAGAAGAAAACGCAGCTTTGGTGAATAACAGCTGGGGGACTTCTGCAGCCCCCCCTTTTTCAGCAAAAGCAGCCACCAGCAAGTCACATGGGAGCCACCAGAGGTGTGAAAACCTACCCCCTCCCTGTGAAGACAGAGAAAACCACAGAGCACACAGGATTCTGTCTCTTTTGCCTCTTTTGCTCTTCTGCTCCAGCACCTCTCTCCTGGTCCCTTCTGCTCCTGCGCTCAAAGCTGGGGCCCACTGTGGCCCACAGTGGAGATGCGGGCCCCAGGGGAACCAGATCCCCAGAACCATGGAGGATAAGTCAAACCCTTCAGAACCCAACTGCTGCAAACAGAACTTTTGCAACACATTTCTCTTGAGTTTCAGAACTTACAGAGCCAAACTGGATGAGGAGCATGCCCTGGTGTGAGACTGAGGGGACCCCTGCTGTGAGACTGAGACAATGAGTCCCTGACTGCAGAGCTGCAAAACTGGATGAAACTCAAGCTTTCCAAATGGACATGGAAAAAGGTTTGCAGGTCTGGCATGATTAGGGACAGAACAAGCAATGTGTCTTTTGATGATGCTAATCATATCGTGTGTTTACTGCTGAGTAAAGACGACGCTAATTGATGCTAAAGAATGGACTGCATGCTACGCTATGCTACAGGAATATGTGTTGAGCTGTTGCTGAAGCTTACACAAGCTTTATTCACTAAGGATTTAAACACTGATATAACATTAGTGTTCATGTGTTCCTCAGATGCTCATTACATTTCTATTACCAAGTCTGACCAAGAGTCATTTAGTGGAAACCTGATGTCTATTCGCTGCTAGCTATTTCAAGGAGGGTAAAGAATCATTTAGCTAAATGTTATTGGTTCTTGATTAAGCATTCAATAAAACATTATTTGGCCAAATAATGTTTTATTCACCTCATGGATTTGCATTGTGAATTGGTCTGAAAACATTCCAATTTCTTTAAAATTAGTGAAAAGCTAATTTGATCACATTCCAAATTATTCCAGATAAACTTTGGTTTCAAACACAGAATCCATCTTAAACTGTAATATGTTTTTCAACCGTTTTCCCCTTCCTCTTTGTACATAGTAGTTAGTTTAGTTTAGTTGAGTTTTACTATTCTTAGTTGAGAGTGTTAAACTGAAATACGTTTGACGTGGAGCTGAATGATTTTTGTTAATAAAATCTTATATTTTGAACAGCAGTTGTGGTGAATTTATTCCATGTATGTGCAGAAATAACTGTTTGACCATGATTAGTGCTCGAATCACTCTTTCATCTATTGTTCTAACATACAGTTAGTAGGACTGTGTGTCATAAACAGATAATAACAGCTGAAATAATATCTGATTAAATAAGATATTTTACCACCCCTACAGGGGAGGGCAATAAACATCTTAAAGTATCAGAAACATAAATTCCCAGCGGGCTGAGAATATAATTTAACTATAGAATCACAACATAAATATGGCGTCCCTGGGTGGGCCCATTAATTGTAACGTTTATTTAGCGTCCCATGCTACTGGGCTCATTGAATGTAGCATTTAATTGGTGTCCCAGTTTGGTGGTCATCGAATATAACAGTCATTCTGCACATATATGAGAATAAACTTAGAGCCATTATTGAAAACCGTGTGAAAGCATTAACATCAGCTCTCACCACTCAATAATGAAATCTTAAACTCACAACTTAACAATCCAATACTAAATGTCTTAGCTTATATGAGAAGAAAACATAACCTTTGACATTCTTGGAGAGTCAAACTACAGAAATTTAACAACATCTAATAACTCCAAAATATCTCTTCAGTTAGTGATAACTAACTTTACTTCAAAGCAAAACTCAGATGATTCAAATCAATCTGATCACTTTGGTCCAACTAAAACTAAAAGATTTAACTCCCAAGTTAGTCTTATCGTTCGACCAAAATTTATGCACATCTATAACTAGATGCTGCCATTTGTGGTTTCTATAACCACATCCCAAAAATGACAACTCCCAAGTTATGCTATTTCAAAGTCTCCTCCAGTCCAAAATAGGTTAGATGCCTCAAAATTTAACCTAAATCCCTTTGTCTATTAGTTTCTAAAGACTCCTAAACACTTATTTTATATTGTGTAGAACAAGATTTGTTGCCAGATTTAACGTAAGTTAATCTGTGGTCCTACCCGACCGAAAGGGGGTGGATTCAAGCTAAATTGCTTAAAATCCCTTAAAGAAAGGTGAATCATAAGCTAAATTGCTAGTAAAACCTTAAATGTTAGGCTTTGCGCCAAACTGCTTATAAATCCTCAGAGACAGGTAAACCATGCGCTAAAATAGCTAATAAATCCTAACCAAGGTGTAGCATTTTTAACATTGAAAGAAATTGTTTCTTTGATATCACAGGTTTTAAGATAACCCGTGACCCGTTTCTACACACATAAAAATAAGTCCTTACAATATGTATATGTAAATATACAAGTATAGTGGGTATTGACTGGATTGTGTTCTTTTGATATTTCTTCATAACTTGAGTTTTTGTGCCATCAGCTGAAAATGGATCCAAGCATCCTTAATTCTGGCCACATCATTGACTCCATAGGCATAGAGAAACAGAAACAAATTGTTGCAAAGCTTATCCACTTATCTCCAGAAAAGCAGGATAACCTAAACAATTTTAACCTCAGCTTATGTGAAGAAAAGATTCAAGAATTAATTAACTTAATTCAAAACCCAAATGGAAACTTTCTGATAATGTCATGATGCGTGGTTGGTTTGCTAGCCCAAGGATGCAGAACTCCACAGACACTGAGGCAGGATTAAAGTCCAATATTTATTAGTGACACACAGGGTTCTGCCCTGGAAGGCAGAGAACACAGAGCACAGGTTAAACTCAGGGACAGATAAACAAGCTCAAACTCACTGGTTCGCTGGTTCAGACAGACTGGGTTTAACAGGCACAGATAAGCAGATTCAGGCAGGCATGGCAAAGGCATGGAAGAGCATGGCAAGGCAGCACATGGCAGAGCATGGGAGAACATGGCAAGGCTTGGAAACGATCCGGCTCAGAGTGAAGCTATCAAACAGTTTATATGGGGAGAGGTTAATGAGCAGAGCTGATGGGAAACAGCTGTGCGCTGAGAACCAGCTCCCAGGAGAGGATCCATGGCGCCCTCTGGTGGGCAAACCTCTGGATCCCAACAGAAACAGAAGCCCACAGGAAGGGATACAAACAGAAACAGAAGCTACAGAATGGGATCCACACCGCCCTCTGGAGGGCAAACCTTGGATCCCAACAGTACCCCCCCCTCAAGGGCGGATACCAGACGCCCAAAAACAAAAAACCAGAAACCAAAACAACCCACCTAGGGCGAACAGAGGGGGAAACAGGCACGGAGGGCCAGGCACAAAAAACAACAGGGACCAAAACTCAAAACAACCCACCTAGGGTGGGCGAGGACAGAGAAAGTCTCAGGTGACCGGCCGAGGGGCCGGTAGCAGGGCTAAATCTCAGGTGGCCTGCCGTGGAACCGGCAGCAGGATAGAGTCTCGGGTGGTCGGCCGTGGGGCCGGGGACAAGGCAGAGTCTCAGGTGGCCGGCCGTGTGACCGGCAGCAGGACAGAGTCTCAGGTGGCCGGCCGTATGGCCGGCGTCTCAAAAGCTGCAGGGGCCTTGGAGGAGGGCGCCTTCTCTGCTGCTGTAGGAAGCTCCGAGTTGGACGCCGTCTCTGCCTCTGCGGGGAGCAACGAGGAGAACACCGTCTCAGCTGCTGCGGGGAGCATCGAGGTGAATGCCGACTCAGCTGCTGCGGGGAGCGTCGAGGAGGACGCCGTCTCTGCTGCTGCGGGGAGCAACGAGGAGGACGCCGTCTCAGCTGCTGCGGGGAGCGTCGAGGTGAACGCCGACTCAGCTGCTGCAGGAAGCGTCGAGGAGGACGCCGTCTCAGCTTCAGCGACACAGCAACAGGCTCAGCTGCAACCGACGACTGTGGCTCAGGGGAAGGCTCAGAGGAAAGCGTCGACTGCAGCCCAGGAGGAGGCTCAGAGGAACATAATGGATTATCTGCAAGAAGTTGAGCACTGTCTAAAAGGCTTGCCATTTCCTTCTTCTCATGAGAAATTGAAGCTTATTTGGAAAACAACAGCTAGAAGCGTCCATGTTTTCATAAAATCTCTTCCTCCAAAAATCAGAGAAAGTTATTCAGCTCTTTGTCAAACCTTAAGAGAAGAATATTCTGGTTACAGAGATCCGGCGTTAGCAACGCTTGAGGCATCTTTAGTTCTCCAAGGAGAACATGAAACACCCAGAGAATATTACTTTCGCTTGAGACAGGTTTATTTTGAGGGGTGCAGTTCTCCAGATATTGACGAAGAAGATCACACATTTAAAGCATTGTTCATCCAAAATCTACATAAAAGTGTACGATATGATGTAGCAATGCATTGCAGGATAGAGAACCTTTCTATGCAGGAAACTCGCAGATATGCTCAGCTTATTTGGGAAATACGTCTCAAATCAGATAGATTTCAAAGCAAGCTTAGAGTCTTTAACCTTCAAACAAAGAACAGGACCAGAAACAGACACAGATTCAGTTCCCCAGTGGTTCACCAAGATGAAGGAATTAATGACTTGAGAGAACGAAAACCAGAACCCCCAGATAAACGTCATAAACCTTCACATCACAATGCAAAACCAAAGCTTTACACTGGTAAAGGGGGGCATCAACAAGCTACAGAAACAACCACAAAAGAAAACTTAGAACAGATCTGCAAAACAGTTCCTACAGAGCTAATGGCTTCTCTTACCAATCACAAAGTACCACAATTCCAAGCTAATGGTAAAACTTATCATATCCAAGAGTATGATAGTTGCTGATAATTTCTAACATACTTTAACCTTTAACCTTCTTTCTTCTGTTTCACAACTTGAGAAATGATAATGGTTGAACAACAGCATCAAGAAGTTGTTAGGAAATTTTGTTTGGAATGTATATATCTGTGTATCAGGGTCAGACTTTCCTGCCAGACCTGCTTCAACCAGACGCAAAACCTCTGGAGAAAATGAACTGTTTTATGATAAGATAGGGTCAGCTTCTGCCAGACCTGCAACAAATCATCCAGGGACAAACACTGGAGAAGATATGAACCCTAAATGAACTTTCTTCCTACCAACAGGAACCTGACTCATCACCGCTCCAGATATCATGGCTTTATGGACTTCTTTATTGATCTGAAAACAAATAACTGCATCATTTATTTCCAGATCAAAAAGGGGGACTGTTATGCCATATGCCATGATCATACTTTTTGGACAGTGGGAACCAGTGTCCATATTTCATCCTGATAGGATGACCAGAGAAGAAAACGCAGCTTTGGTGAATAACAGCTGGGGGACTTCTGCAGCCCCCCCCTTTTTCAGCAAAAGCAGCCACCAGCAAGTCACATGGGAGCCACCAGAGGTGTGAAAACCTACCCCCTCCCTGTGAAGACAGAGAAAACCACAGAGCACACAGGACTCTGTCTCTTTTGCCTCTTTTGCTCTTCTGCTCCAGCACCTCTCTCCTGGTCCCTTCTGCTCCTGCGCTCAAAGCTGGGGCCCACTGTGCCCCACAGTGGAGATGCGGGCCCCAGGGGAACCAGATCCCCAGAATCATGGAGGATAAGTCAAACCCTTCAGAACCCAACTGCTGCAAACAGAACTTTTGCAACACATTTCTCTTGAGTTTCAGAACTTACAGAGCCAAACTGGATGAGGAGCATGCCCTGGTGTGAGACTGAGAGGACCCCTGCTGTGAGACTGAGACAATGAGTCCCTGACTGCAGAGCTGCAAAACTGGATGAAACTCAAGCTTTCCAAATGGACATGGAAAAAGGTTTGCAGGTCTGGCATGATTAGGGACAGAACAAGCAATGTGCCTTTTGATGATGCTAATCATATCGTGTGTTTACTGCTGAGTAAAGACGACGCTAATTGATGCTAAAGAATGGACTGCATGCTATGCTATGCTACAGGAATATGTGTTGAGCTGTTGCTGAAGCTTACACAAGCTTTATTCACTAAGGATTTAAACACTGATATAACATTAGTGTTCATGTGTTCCTCAGATGCTCATTACATTTCCATTACCAAGTCTGACCAAGAGTCATTTAGTCTAAACCTGATGTCTATTCGCTGCTAGCTATTTCAAGGAGGGTAAAGAATCATTTAGCTAAATGTTATTGGTTCTTGATTAAGCATTCAATAAAACATTATTTGGAAAATTTTGTTTTATTCCCCTCATGGATTTGAAATTGTGAATTGGTCTGAAAACTTTTCCAAAATTTCTTTAAAATTAGTGAAAAGCTAATTTGATCCATTCCAAATTATTCCAGATAAATTTTGGTTTAAAAACAGAATCCATTTTTAAACTGTAATATTTTTTTTAAACCCGTTTTCCCCTTCCTCTTTTGTAATAGTAGTTATTTTAGTTTAGTTGAGTTTTACTTTTCTTGTTGAGAGTTTACAAAAAAATAATGCGGGTATTAGGAAACAGTCTGTAAATAAACTCCAGTCCAATGCCGTCCCCAATTAGAATAACCCCAAAAAATGTGCCAGAAATCCCAAAATTAAAATACAAAAGTTTAAAGAAATTGTTTAGCGCAGTTGTTTAAAGCTCCCTTTTTGTGTTTAAAGTTAAACTTTTTTTGAAGGGACTTTATGTAATTTTAAATATTTTCTTCAATATCCTTTGTAGTCAAAAGAAAAAAACTGCAACACTTTTGTGCTCGTTCTTGTAGCGTAAGATCGTACGAGCAAACTTGAGAACTGAATAATCTGCTGCAAAAAATACCCAACTTGTTTCATGAGAATGATGTTCACCGGGGTTAAGAAAAGTAATTTTCTTATTATAGTCTTTTTTAGAAACTAGGTTCTCAATAATATGTTTGACACTCAAAATGTTCTAAATGGTCTCAGAAAAATGCAAACTACCAGTGTTACAGTAAATAAGTCCAACCCTGTCACAAAAAGTCAAGTGTCTTTATAAAATGTCAATCCTTTGTTGACCAGCTACACGAAGAATGAAATAGGTAACCATGGTTCATTGAGCCCATGTTAGTGTAGTTACCTGGATAGCTCATAGTGAACATTGGCTAACTACCAAACTTTTTAATATCACCAATTCATTATGAATTATGTTTCAGAATACAGCCCATCTACTGCAACCCTCGCTCTTGGTCCAGCACCCGTATGGTCTATTGGGGGGATGTGCATGACCCAGCTGTTTGATTTTTGTATACGTTCAAGTAATATCTAATGGTCTAACAGCTCCACACTGCATCACACTTCATGGTAATCTTTTTTTGATATTTAGAAAACCCAAAATAGCTAACTGCACTTTGTATAACACAATTAGAAAACAGTAAAAATAATTATTGTTTCATAAAGGAGAATCCAAGCCGAGGTAAATAAAACAGTGTAGGTTGGGGAACAAGCAGGATCCAGAAAAACAGTGCAAAAACCACAGTACACAGAACAGACAAGGGCAAGGCAAAAACTCTGATATCCAAAGCTGAAAACAGGTTAAAATCAGAATACCAAACAAACTCGCTTGACCTTAGAGTAACTCTCACAACAGCTCGATTAATCTGCTGCTGATGGAAGGCAGGCAAACAACATAAATAGCTAAGGGAACCAGGTGGAAACGAGTGGCGTTAATCAGCCGCCGGGCCAATTAGGCAGGAGAGCAGGAGCAAATGAAAAAGCTGACTATCAACGCCAAGAACATGACACTTACATGATCCTGGTCACAAATACAACAATCATCCTGGGAGGAGGATATCCTATGGTTGGTGGTAGGTCGCCTTCCTGGGGTTCTTCTAGACATAATGGAGTAGACATAATACAGCAGGACCAGAAAGGCCACACCAGCATCAGCCAGTTTGGTGCACCTGCCTGAAAGTTGATGCCTACAGATGTGGAGAACAAATGCTGTGGGTAAACCCCAACAAACTGCATCAGCAGAAGTGCTCACATTGAGCTTTACTGTCTGGATGAAGGCATCTTGCGCCTGCCGTATTTAATAGCACTTTAGCTTGTCTTTCACAATGTCTAAGACAGCAAGCACTCACCTTTGCATCAGTTTGAACCGAGAGGTTTAGCAGATTAGGAGACGGCACCTCGGGTCATGCGTGAGGAGAACAAAAAGTCACAGCACCATGGTTTGTAAACAGCCATACTAAACACGTTTCTAAAAAAATCTGAAACACGATCAGACTTATACATTTATGAATCCTGAAGTTTGTAATTTCATGTCATTCCAGGCAGCTTAAATATCAAAACTGGGAAAATATGTTTCATACCTGCACACATACCTTGACTGTATTCATAACATCTGAAAAAATGTTTTGATGCAGTATAGCAGCTAACTTCATTACAGGCACATATACTAGGGTGACCATATTTTCATTTGGGAAAACCAGGACACCTTGGAGCGAGGGGTGGGGTGGGGGGGGGGGGGGGGGGGGGGGGGGGTTGATTGAAAGAACAAATGTCTCATCATCGGGATTTGCTCCGTGATCAGAGGAAATGTTACTTGGCGCAAAACAGTGGTGAAAATTGGAAGTTCAGTTTAATATAATACAACTCAGTGAATAGTTCCGTCTGAAATGAATGAAAATAGTTGTTTTAATGGTTATAGAGTCACATATGTGGCGGTAATGTTTGATTTATCTAAAGGTTTTTTTTTTTTTTTTTTTTATCTGTTACTGTATAAATGGGTTTGGCTGGAATTTAAGGACAGATTCTAATATATCTGCAGAGTGGGAACTATAAATCTGATAGGAGTTTAATGTTTTTATTTTGCACAATATGCTTAACTAAGATTTTTTGTTGTTGAATATAATAGATTTTGAAGATATATTTTGTAGATACATTGTTTAGATTTACTTATATATTTCTATCCCTTTCATAGAATAGAGTAGAAAATCCCTTTATTGTCCCACAATGGGCAGATTTACAGCAGCAGAAAGATTATTGAAAATGGTCACACAAATGTGGACCTTAGAAAAATGTAAAGGAATAACATAACAGGGAAGAGTTAAAATATAAAAAATAAAATCCTGTAAAGTGTATTAACAATATAAAACTGGAGAATTAATAACCAATATGCAGCTATGGACATTTTTACAGTAATGGATATTTGAAAATAGCAGCAACATCAGAGATGTGCAGAATGACAGCAGCAGGTTATTTAACTGACTAAGGTTTCTATCTTTACATTTGATTTGATTTGTTCCTGCTCCCGGTGGTTGGAACCTTTATTCCACTCTGGATTCTTGTGAGTGTAGTCTTTGTTCACTTCACAATAAAAAAGAAATAAATAAACAAACAGTTTTGAAAACCTCGGTATTCATTCTTTTCCTGCTTTGTGTGTCAACTTTCACGGTTGCTAAGCAACAGAGCATACGGCGGTAAAACCCGCCGAAGGGTGGACCTGTTCGAATTCCCAGCCAAAACTCTTCCGGTCTCCTTATTTTCAAGGACTTCAAAGGATCCAGTCTAGGTAGACGGCGTCCTTGGAGGATGCAGCCCAGGTTTTCGAACAGAGCCTCATTAAGAACAGGGCTGCCCGCACTGACGCGGCTCAGGGATTACGTCACACGCAGCGTCGTGCGCAGTGAAATCAGGACATTTCCTCACTTTCTAAAAAAAACCCGGGACGCCCGGGACGGGACGTGAAATACGGATATGTCCCGGGAAATACGGACGTTTGGTCACCCTAACATATACATAGATATAAAAATGGATGGTCAGTTCTGGTTATAACATGGTAGCTCTAGCTTCTTGCCACCAGATTTGCAGATAGATGTTTATATTTAAGCTAAGTAAAAAAAATCACCAGCAACAAAACTGCTATCAGGATAACAATAGATTAGTATTATCTTGTCAGCAGCAATAGAAAAAAATAAATAAAAAAAATCAGCAGAAAGCTCTCCTTTCTTTATGCACTTTCCTAAAACGACCGATAAAATTTGGTGTGGTTGCATTAAGAGTAACTTTAATATTGCTGATTTTAAAGATAGCTCCTTTTTTATTTTGTGTTGTCAAGTAATCTTTGTAGCAAAAATTTATGATTTTTGATGGCAGATTAGCTTCCATCTTTACTGATCATTCATTAGATTGATGAAGGCATTCCCCTATTTACTTTGCTGATATCCAGGAGCACTTACGCAAAATAGAGCAATGATTATCTAATCATTTATTTGCTAATAATGATAATAAAATGAAAACGATTGCAATGACTTATGTAATGATCTCAGGAAGTAGGACCCAGAATTCGAGGCGAGACAGGCAGTGGGAAAGTTCAAAGCATTTATTAACAAACAGGTGCGCGGGGCTGCTCGTCTGCTGTGGGAGGGATCTCTGCAGAAACGGGAGAAAACAGATCAGTGACTGGACATGGAGCTTAACACGACTTGGAGCAAAGTCACTGACCTGATTCAAAGGTCAGTCCGTTCGCGGAGCTTTGACCGCAGTTGCGGCGGGAGACGCCCCCAGACTTCCTAGAGAGCGCGCAGCAGACGCCGAGCAGCAACAGAGTCCAGAAGGGAAATCCAAGGCCGAAGTCAGAAGACAGTTCCAGATTCAGAAGCCGGTAGAATCCAGGATCAGACAGGACAAACAGAGCAGACAGGGGCAAGGCAAAAACTCGAAATCCTCAAGGCAGAAAACTGGTCAATGTCAGGAAAACAGGCAGACTACAGATTGCTAGGGAACGTATCACAAAAACACACGAATAACCTGGCGCTGATGGGAGGCAAGCAAACAACTTAAATAGTAGAGGAACCAGGTGGAAATGATCGGCGATAACCAATTAGACAGGAAAGCAAGGAGCAAAGGAAAAAACCAAACCATCAGCGCCGAGATCATGACAGAACCCCCCCTTCAAGGGCGGATTCCAGACGCCCCAACAGGCTGATCAGGATGATCCCCGTAGTGGGGGTCCTGATCACGGATCAACCGGGCCGGAATCCAGGACTTTCCCTAGGTCCATAACCCTCCCAGTCAACCAAATACGGAATCCGACTGCCTATCCTCCTAGACCTGAGGAGGCGCCTGACCGTGAAGGCAGGGCCCCCCTCTCTGAATCGGGTGGGTGGAGGTGAACGGAAGGGAAAGAGGTCTCCTCTATCCCCATAATAAAAATCCACCAAACCAGACTCAGAAGAAGGTGGAGAAAAGTAACCCGGACCAGGCTCCGGGGGTGCTGGGGCCGAGGTTACTGGAGGATCTGGAGTTCTGGAAGAAACCAAATGAGTAACAGGAGAGCTGGGGAGGCAGAGAGTCTGGTGCGTCCCAGCCTAGTTTTACCCCTAGAAGGACAGGAACTGAGGAAGTGTCCATCACTGCCACAGTACAGACAGAGGTGGCAGCCGGTTTCGACGTGCCCTCTCCTCCTTGGAGAGGCATGTGCGTCCCAGCTGCATCGGTTCGGGCTCCAGCATCCGAGCCGGACCAGGGGCTGAGGCGGGAGCATAGGGTGCGGACTGAAGAGCAGGTTGAGGGGAGGTCATCGTCAGTGCTCTCCTCTCCCTGCAACGCTCAGTGGTGACAAAGGTCGATCCGGTTGGCAAGGTCCTCCAGCTGCTTCAGAGTCCGGGGGTAGTCGCGGGTCGAAAGCTCATCCTTGATGCTTTCCCGCAGGCCAAAGAAAAAAACATCCATGAGGGCATCCTCATTCCAGGAACAATCGGCAGACAGCAGATGGAAGTCAGTGATGTACTCCATCACTGACCGATCTCCCTGTCTAAGAGTCAATAGTCCCCGGGAGGCTTCCTACTTGGAAGAACTGGACAAAAAAGTTGGATTAGTTCCAAAGAAAAATCATCATACGAGCTGCAGAGTTCAGGATCATTCAGCCACTCTGACGTTCCCCATAATTTGGCTTCTCCCGCTAACAGAGATATAACGTAGGCCACCTTGGCACGATCAGAAGGGAAAGCAGAGGGCTGTAACTCAAAATGAATCTCGCACTGAGTCAGGAAAGCTCTGCATTGGTCAGGATACCCTTTAAACACTTCAGGAGGGGACAGATGCGGTTCGAGATAAGCTGGACTATCAATAGCAGACGTGGGCGTGGCAGCTGTCACAGGCGGGGCAGCGGGAGCACCCTAATTACGCAGTTAATCGAGGATCTCCTGCATGCCTGATTCTAGACGGGAAATGCTCTGATCCACGTCATTTCGCCACTGCCCGTCTGCCGATGGGTCCATGTTTTGGCCAGGTTATTCTGTAATGATCTCAAAATGTAGGACCCAGAATTCGAGGCAAGACAGGCAGTGGGAAAGTTCAAAGCGTTTATTAACAAACAGGTGCGCGGGGCTGCTCGTCTGCTGTGGGAGGGATCTCTGCAGAAATGGGAGAATACAGGTCAGCGACTGGATATGGAGCTTAACACAACTTGGAGCAAAGTCACTGACCTGATTCAAAGGTCAGTCCGTTCGCGGAGCTTTGACCGCAGTTGCGGCGGGAGACGCCCCCAGACTTCCTAGAGAGCGCGCAGCAGACGCCGAGCAGCAACAGAGTCCAGAAGGGAAATCCAAGGCCGAAGTCAGACGACAGTTCCAGATTCAGAAGCCGGTAGAATCCAGGATCAGACAGGACAAACAGAGCAGACGGGGGCAAGGCAAAAACTCGAAATCCTCAGGGCAGAAAACTGGTCAAGATCAGGGAAACAGGCAGACTACAGATTGCTAGGGAACGTATCACAAAAACACAAGAATAACCTGGCGCTGATGGGAGGCAACCACACAACTTAAATAGTAGAGGAACCAGGTGGAAATGATCGGCGATAATCAGCCGCAGAACCAATTAGACAGGGGAGCAAGGAGCAAAGGAAAAAACCAAACCATCAGCGCCGAGATCATGACAACTTAGCTGATCTCTGAGGACTTCAACCTTATCTACCTGTCCTCCATCCTTCCCACATTCATACAGTATGCCAACTGCCAGACCAGAAACAATAAAACACTAGATCTACTGTATGCCAACACTAAGAGGCATACAACCCATCATTACTCCCTCCCTTGACATCAATCTGGTTTATTTCCAGCCTGAGTACAAACCTCTGATGCACAGAGAACCAGCTGTGAAACAGAGATGGTCCCTGGAAGCTGAAGCAGCTCTTACAGACTGTTTCTCCAATACTGTGTGGGAAGAACTCTGTGCTTCTAATGAACAGGACATCAATAGTAGCACAGACTGCATCACCCATTACATTAACTTCTGTGTGGACAACACTGTGCCTATCAACAACTCCAACTTCTCCAACAACAATCCATGGATCAGCCTGGAGATAAAGGCAGTCCTGAAGGAGAGGATGAGATCCTTTAAATCAGGAAACAAGGAAGAGCTTCGAGCAGTACAGAAAGAGTTTAGGAAGAAAATCAGGGATGGGAAGAACCACTACAATAAGTATATAGAGGACCATCTCTGACAGAACCACATTTGAGGGATCTGGAAAAGCCTGAAGACAATCTCAGGTTAGAGCACCCAGGCTGCTAGAGACTTGAAGCAGGTTAATGATCTGAAACAGTTTTTCAACAGGTTTGATCAGCCACCCACTCCTCCCCCAGCCCAGAACCCCCTGCTGTTATCTTCACCCCCTTCAACGACTGACTACTTCACACCTCCCAGCACCCAACCAAAAAAAAAAAAAAGAAACTTGGTATCCATTAACTCTGACATTTAACTAGGGTGACCGTATTTCCCGGGACATGTACGTATTTCACGTCCTGTCCCGGGAGTCCCGTTTTTTTTTTTAGAAAGTGAGGAAATGTCCTGTTTTTTAAATTACCTTCATTGGACCATTACATTTATATATTGTTTATTGTTTATTCTTAATGCACCTTTTCCTCCTTGTTTGCACCTTCTTTGACTTCTATGCCAATATGTGACAAGTGAATTTCTCTGCTGTGAGATCAATAAAGCTCTCCTAATCTAATCTAATCTAAATTTACAGGCACTAGGGCACTGCGCACGACACTGTGTGTGACGTAATCCCTGAGCCGCGTCAGTGCGGGCGCGCTGTTCTTAATCAGAATATAGATAGCGTGGCTGTCAGTACGCCAACAGCATGCAAAAGCGCAAATGTATGTTTACCAATGATTTACAAAAGAGTTTCCCCGCTTTCAGACCGAGTCCAGACAAATGGGAGGCCTTGTGCACAGCGTGCAAAGCAGGCACATATGTCTCGGTGTCCAATGGAGGTGCCAGGAATCTGAAAAGCCACCTGGACACCGAAAGTAAAGATATTCTATTGATATGTTTGTTCGTTTTTGGTACATTTTTTATAATTTTTGCTACACAAGAGGTATTTTTTGCTAATTAGCTCATTTGTTAATTTATTTTTCCCAATAGCCTACAGAACAGACATTATTGTGTTCATTGCTGAGGCTGAGTATCATCTGTTATTGGGAGTTGAGAGTTATTGTTAACTTTTATTGTTAAGTGAGGGATGTTTAGATGAGACATTATTTCTTTCATTGTGCTATTCATTCATTACAGGAATTGTTAAGCATTTTTTAAGTAATACATTTTGAATAAAGTTATCATTTGTTATTGGATTTATTGCTGCTGACATTTACTGAAAAGCATTTTTAATAAACCAACTGTAAAATTTACAGTAAATATCATGTTATTGTATGTTGAGTGCATGCCACAGACATCTCTATGCATGGGAACAGAGATCCCCCCACCCTTCACCCCCCCACCCCCACCCCCCGCTCCAAGGTGTTCTGATTTTCCCAAATGAAAATATGGTCACCCTAATTTAACTAATATGATTGCGGATTATGACTCTGGTGCAGCAGCAATTACGTATGACAGGAGAAAGCAGTTTACTTGAAGAGTTTTTCTTATTTAGGCTGGAAGTTTAGTGCAGCAGAAATTCACTGCAGGGTCTCACTGAAAAACAGACAACCGAGATTAGTTACAACTGATGATAAGATGAACAGAGATGGCTGACTTGCTTTGCTGGGCTTGGAAACAGTCTGAGGAGGTCAGGTAATAGTATCCACAGAGAGGGAGTGAAATCAGAGTATAGGAGGTGAGTTGGAGGGTGGACAGACAGCTAAGTTTGTTTGTAGAAGATCTTGGAAGGAAACGTTTGGTAGGAATGGAAAGAGTTGCTGAGTTAAGACCAGGTAAACACCAAGTTAGATATAATCGGGAACCAACCTTCAGCAGAGGCTAGGAGGAATCAGAAAAACACGACAGGTAAGTAACAGCCTAAGGACAACTACGACTATGACTAGGAAGTTTTCGACTACAAACCCACTGGGATTAGATAACCATCTGTCGTCTGCCTTAGGAAATCCACTTCTCTAAACACTGCTTCCTTGTTTGCGGCTGATGAGTTCCAAAAAATGAAGTGGGAAAAGAAAACAAACACTCACATTCCCCCCACCCTGTCCACAGCTCTAAGGACACAGCAGTAACACCCATAGTACTACGGCATAATGCTTGCATCAAGTTATTTATAGGCAAGGCAAGGCAAATTTATTTGTATAGCACAATTCAGTACAAAGACAATGCAAAGTGCTTTACATGATTAAAATACAGGAAGATAAAACAGAATCAAAGCAAGTAGGAAAAAATAAAAAACAAATAAAATAAAATAAAAAATGCAGAAACAAAAAAAGAATATTAAAAACAGTTGGATTAAAGAAAACATGTTTTTGTTGAATTGTTTAACTAGAACAGTCGAAGGCAATCCTAACCAAATGTGTTTTTAGTCTTGATTTAAAGGAACTCAGGCTTTCCGCACTTTTACAGTTTTCTGGAAGTTTGTTCCAGATAAGTGGAGCATAGGAACTAAATGCTGCTTCTCCATGTTTATTTCTGGTTCTAGGTCTGCAGAGCAGGCTGGAGCCAGAAGACCTGAGTGGTCTGGAGGGTTGATACACTGATAGCAAGTCTGTGATGTATTTAGGTGCTAAGCCATTCAGAGATTTATAGACTAACAGAAGGATTTTAAAGTCTATTCTCTGAGATACAGGGAGCCAGTGGAAGGACTTTAGAACTGGGGTGATGTGCTCTACTTTCTTAGTCTTAGTGAGGACACGGGCAGCAGCGTTCTGGATCAGCTGCAGCTGTCTGATCCACTTTTTAGGCAGACCTGTGAAAACACCGCTGCAGTAATCAATTCGACTAAAAATAAACGCATGGATTAGTTTTTCCAGATCATGCTGAGACATTAGTCCTTTAATCCTGGAAATGTTCTTCAGGTGATAGAAAGCCGACCTTGTAATTGTCTTTAAATGCTTTTGGAGGTTCAAGTCTGAATCCAGCACTACACCTAGATTTCGGGCCTGATCAGTGGTTACTAGCTGAAGCGACTGAAGCTGTGTGCTAACTTTAGATCTCTCCTCTATTGGTCCAAAGATTACTACTTCAGTTTTGTTTTTATTTAGTTGAAGAAAATGATGGCACATCCAGGCATTGATTTCTTCTAAGCATTTCCTCAGTGCTTGAATTGGTTCATAGTCACCTGGTGACATGGTGATGTAAAGCTGTGTGTCGTCTGCATAGTTATGGTAGCTGATGTTGTTGTTTTTTATTAACTGAGCCAGAGGGAGCATGTAGATTTTGAAAAAGAGGGGCCCCCAGGATGGACCTTGGGGAAACCCAAAATGTGATTTTTGTTCTCATGTAAAGTTGCCTACTGACAAAAAAAAGTCCTGTCCCTTTAAGTGGATTTAAACCAGTTGAGAGCGTACCAGAGAGGCCGCCCCGTTTTCAGGCGTTTAACAGGATGGAGTGATTACGATCGAATGCGGGCCACTGGGGCCCAATAGTACCAAACTGTGGTTCTTCCGCGTCTGTATTTTAGGGGATTCATTAAACACCTTTGAAAAGGGGGGCTCTGTACTGTGGTAAAGGGGAAAAGACTGGAACACGAAAAGCGGCTGGTCATATCAAGAAAGTGTTTAACTGTTGAAACACGCTTTTTCATAATCTTATGAAAAAGGGAGGTTTGAAGGGGCCTGTAGTTCTGCGTAGTAGTTTGCAAAATGTTCTTTTTAGCGTGGTTTGATTTTTGCTTTTTTTGGGGGCTGGGGGGAAAACACCTGACAAAAGGGGGAGTGTTTATTATCTGAGTCAAATCAGATGCTTTTCCAAAAACTTTTTTAAAGAAAGTTGTGGGTAGAACTAAAGGGCAGAGGGGAAACTTGTGCTAAATGTTTTCCCCCAAGCTTTTATAGTTTTTTGGCTGAATTGGGAATTTGGCCAAGATCAACCCAGTTGGAGACAAACTTTGGTACTGAACTTTATGGATGTAAAAACGATACTCTGATTTTAGGTTTTTTCATTTAAAGAAATTAGCAAATTATTGCAGGCCGGGGGTGGAGTGGAGTTCAGGAGCCACGGACACAGGAGGATTTTTTAACTTGTCGACTGTGGCAAATAAAGCACGAGTATTATTAATGTTTTGGTTTATATTTCAGGAAGAAAGATTCTCTTGTTTTTCATTTGAAAGCTAACTGTAAAGTCTCTCTTTATGATGTCATGTGAACCGGGGTTTTCTCTTTTCCCCCCGGGTTTCAGCTTTTCGACACCCCCTTTTTTCATTCAAACTGCTGGAGCACTTCCCCCAAGGGAGATTTTTTCTTATTTGGAAAAGATTTCATTTAAAATTGGAGCAATGCAGCAAATGATTCTGAGACTTTAGACTAAAATTTTTATCTACTGCTATTATGAGTTGCACCCCAAAGGGTTTAAAGTAGCAGAGTAAGCTTGAAAAAAATTTTCTGTGGATTTTCCTTAAAGGTATTTTTTTATGATGTCCCTTTGGCAAAAATGATCAGGAAATGATGCCCTCAAAGGTAACAAAAAAGTGATCAGATGGGAACTCGTAACGTGACTTTAGAAATCTTCAGCCCTTTATGATGATAAAAGTCTAAAATATGTCCCTGTTTGTGCGTTGGTTGTTTAACATGTTGAGTTAAACCAAAGTTTCAAAAGTTTTTCACACAGTTTTTTTGCACTTCTGTTTCGGGGTTTGAAAAGGGGAAAGTTAAGTCTCCACAATAATTAAACAGCAATTAAAACCCATACACCAGACAGGAGGTCACTAAAATCATTAAAAAAGTTTGACGGGACTTAGGAGGCCTGTAAACTTTTAGAAACTAGTTCGACCGGGCTTTTTAAACTGCAGAGCCAAATGTTCAAAAGAGTAAATTTTCCAAAAACACCTTTTTCCACTTCAGTGAGTCATTAAAACAATGTTGCCACCCTCCCCCTTTTTTTTCTGTTGTTTTCCACAAATAAAATAGAGTTTTAGGAGACGACTCCAACAGAAAATGGCTTATTAAGTCATGTAACCCCGTTTCTGTTAAAAACATAACATTATTTCAATAATAAAGTATTTAAATTAAAAGGGGTTTTCCTGACAGAGATTAATGTTTTAAAAAGGCCGTTTAATGAATTAGTGGTTGTGTTGTCTCGTAGCAGGGTGCATCGAAGTTTTTGACTCTTAAGTGTCTGTTCCTGTTTGTTCCCCTTTTGTTTTTTTTTTTTCTGCCCCGTTCATACAGAAATTCTCATCTCCGGGGAAGGCCCAAGTGATCTGGAAATGTTATGTCTGAAAAGCTTGTTGCCGGGGCCCCGGGGTGATCACGGAGAAATTATCTGAAGGTCCTGACGTTCCCTGATAGTAGAGGAGGACTGGGGCTCGCCTTTTTTGAAGTGCTGGTTTTTTTACATGCTGGGCTTTGGAATGGCTTTGTGAGGATGTCAATGTAGGCCCAAACTTTAAAAATTTGTTCATGTTATGAGAAAATTCCCGAAAAGGAACATTGGGGTTTTTGGGGGGGGGGAATTGGGTGCAGTGTGGGCTGGTGTCCCGTGGGGTGGGGTTTTTTTTTATTTAAAGGGGAGTCCCATTTTTGTCCTGCTGAAATCTGGGATGTCCCCTGTGTTCTGACGTAGGTTTTTTGTGTCATCTTTTTGGGCCCTTTTTATCTTTGGGTTGTTTGGGCTGTCTGGGTTATGTTTGTTTTTTGGCATGGTTGTCTTTGTTTGGAACAAAATGATGGTGGGCCCCCCCCCCCCCCCCTTTTACAGAATAGAAAAGTTTGTATCGCCCTTTCGTCCCGACCTATTTAAAGAGAAAACCATCTCTTTGAACAAATGTCTCCCCTCCCAAAAGATGTTAAAATTTTATGAACTTACGTTTTTTGTTTGCAGTTGCATCAGCCTTTGTTTAAAAATTAGAACTCTGGGAAAAATTTCATCTCCAAATTAAAGGGCCCTGGGGCCGTGAGAAACCCTTGACTTAAGACCATCAACTAAATTCAGCAGACGAAAGTAAAACCTTTTCAGTATTTTGATTTTCCCAGGCCTGCGTGCCCCGGTTCGTTGTATGATAGTTTTTCCAAGGGGGGCGTTTTTTATGATCTCTGGAAGGGGTCTGTTACATTAGACACCGGCCCTAGTTCAAAAGGGGGATAAATCAACACCTCTGTGTTTTTCTTGTTACAGAAAGTTTAATCCCCACGTTTGATCCACTGCATAATATCAGGGTCTTTGGCCCCCGTGGCTGTTTTTCCCGGGTGTTAGGTGAAGATTTTTGAATACCCTTTTTTGTCTTTGTGATCTTTGGGGTCTCATCTTGAAGTGGGGCAAATCTGTTTTGTAACGGAATTCCAATATTTCCCAGGTTTACTCCCATAAATTTTTGGAGAACATTTTTTTCCCCCTTTTTGTTTCACTTTTCTTGGGGATATTCTGTGGTCTCGGCCCGTTTTAGTTTTTTGGGGGGGGGTCGTTGTTTTGGTCTAGCACCAGAGTGGTAGGGGGATTTCCCCTTTGGGAAAAATGTTTGTTCGCTGAGGGTTGCTGGGTGGTGGTCCCCCTTTGGAATCCAGGCAGCGTTGGTTTTTATTACCCTCTGGCGTTTTAAAAATAGTTTTCTTCAATTGGTGGATTTTCAGCTCATGAAGCTTTTTTCTGTAACGTAAAGTCGTCTGTTTCTTGAAAGGGAGGCATCCTTTAATGGGGTTCTTCTCCTATCCCCTTTGGGGGGAAAAAAAAATAAAAAAAATAAATAAAAATAAAAATTTAAAAAGAAATAAAAAAAATAAATCAAAAACTAAATCCAACTTTCTGTAGTTTTGGGGTTTAAAAGTAAAAAGAAGATAAAAGGACCATAAAGTGTAAGCAAGCAGGGAGCAGAGAAAATGTATAGGATTTCAAACACGAAAGTATGAACACTGTACTCTAATATGTTCTAACACTGATGTTTTAACTGGAGAATTTGCTGTTTGTAATTTGAGCCAAAATCTTCAATAAAATAATTCTTAGTGTTGAAGGTACAAGTATGTTGGATCACCATTTCCTCTGATTGTGAAACATTTGCAAAAATTGAAATTCACTCTTCCTAATCTTCTGCTTCAATGTAGTAAAAGAAAATATTTGGGGTTAAAAAAGATCCAGATTTATGTATTAAAGGCAATATTCTTTAAGCTACCTGTAAGTTTTATTTTAATGAGAATCATCACCTTCTGTTAAAATCCTATTTTTTTTATGAAATCCAAATGTTATCCATACAAAAGCCTATTCATTTAGTATGGCACAAACTTCTATTGAGAAATAACTGTTAAAAACTTTTAAAATAAATTTGAAAACCCAAAAAAACCCCCGCACTGAAAAAGGATCATAAAATAGGTAAAAAATTTTTTTAAATTAAGTGTTTCACCCCCTTAAATTTTAGAAAGGGAAATGAGGGAGTTTGCCAGGCATGAGTATCTTACTCTTAAAATAAGATAATTAGATAATATGCACTTGAAATAAGACAATGAAATTGTGTTTTTTTTTTATTTTAAATGTAAATTGTCTTGTTCCATTGGCAAGATTTCTCCTCAATCCAAGAACAAATACACTTACTTAAGAAAAAAAAATCACTTATCTACACTGATAAGAATGTCCACTTTTTTGTGTAGCAAAACTATATTAAACAATTTACTTTGTAATAATTTCTAATTTCTGATTTTTAAGCTTCTTAAGAAACTACATTTCTGAAAGTAAAATCTGAAACCTATTTCTTTATGTAAATACTAAACATTGAATTTTTGGAAGAAGAGATAACATTTACTCTCGATTTACCTTAAAACTATTTAAATATGTACACCAGTTGTATGAAGATCAAACCAAAAATACTGCGTTTACAAACAGTTAACTCAAAAAATAGTAGCATTTTTGAAGCGGAGCACCGATCGCGCAATGATCGACAATGTAGTGTCAACACGCGCAAGGACTGATATCGTGCTCTCCCGAGTCCAACGTGCCAGAGAGTAGTGCCCGACAACAAGTTTGACAGGTAAGTTATTATTGCTCTACTTTACATTGTGAAAATAACTAACTCTCTGCGTTTAAATTGACTGGAGAAAATGTCATCTGTATCGCGTATTCTGTTCCCCCTTCTATAATCTTTTGGTCGCAAACATGTGATTGTAAAGCTAGCTTAGCTTAACTTGACTATTTCAAGATAAACGAACAACGCTTAGGATTGGGGCGTAAGCTGTGTCGTGCTGCTTAAAATAAACTTGTGCTGCTTTAGATTTATGCAAGATAATATAACATTTAATTTCGGCGAGAGGTGGAGGGTTACTGCACCTCCGGATAGCGCTTTTATTTTGAATTGGCAGCACTGTGAATGACGTCACTATGGCCGAAAATTAAAATTATAATATCTCAGAAACCAAAACACACAAACGCTACATTTTTCTCTAACAGTCTTTCTTAACAGTATGCTCATGTAACTGCCAATGTCCCGATATAAATGTCAAGTTAAAGAAGAAAGTAGTCAAACAAACAAGGTATCCTGATAGTTCCATTACACCATGATAAATAAGCCCCTCACTTTGATTCAACAAACCATATCCTCAAATTGTTGCTCTCCATGGTGCTAGATGACGTGCGATTCCCGTAATGTCTCCATGCCTTGTTTGAGATGCCAGGAAGAATTTTACCACAGTACTGCACAAAGCCTGCTGCGCGCTGCTCAATGGGACTGACTATAATGCGCTAACACTCTTTGTGCTATACCCTCTGTTTGGATCTGGAGATCTGCCACCTTTGTCTACCAGCCGCAGCAGAGAGCAGCTTACCTGGTCTCCTGAGCTACAGCCAATTCTGCACACCTGAGGCTGATTCATCTCATCAGGAGACCAGCTAGTATAAGCAGCAAGGCTCTGACTTCTCTTTCAGAGCCAAGTGTTGATATTCTAGTATTCACGTAGCCAACCATACATCTGCCTGACTCTCTGACTCCACCTGAAACCATTGGGACCCTGATCCTGCATCCAGTTTTGTCCCTCTGATTTTCTAGAGAAGATCCTGAACATGAAACCTGAGCTTCTAGGAGGATGCTCATGTTTCTTGGAAATCTGCCTCCTGCTCTGACTAAGACCAAACCTGAAGATCTACCGTCTGCACTGCCTGCCAGTTTCTTCAGGAGAGAACTTGAGAATCTACAATCAAGGTCTGAAACCGTCACAAGCCCTGAAGCCAAGCTGTGCGCACAGCTGCTGAAGCTCTCCTGCAGACGAAATCCTCGTCTCCTGGACCCAAACCGGCCTTCCCACCTTCTTAGACCTCTCAGCCTGAATCTCTGCGAAGCATGAAACCCGTCGTGACCCAGGACCCCCTGATCAGTTTCCTTCATCTGTTCCTGCCAGTGTTTCTCTCCATAAACTGTTAGCTTTTTCCTCCTGTCTCCCTGGTGTCCTGCATTTCGGCGGCTAGAAACTTATACCTATAGCACCCATGACAACACCCTCTACCTTTGCACTACACGTTGAAGTGTCTCCACAAAAAGCTTTTACCTCACTTGCATGGATTCAAACTATCCACGCAAACAGTAAACCATCTTGAAGTTAACGTTAGCTACTTACATCTTAGAGGAGAGCAAATGGGCATCAAATACCAAAGAATTAGACAAGTGGGTTCCAGTTAATGTTAGTAGCAAGGTTGCATTGACAGTTATGTATATATCTTTTTTTCCAAATAAACGTATAGCGTTATTTGGCAAAAATAATATGTTCAAATATGCTAGTGCGAAGATTCTTCTAGTTCATTGAAGAATTGGTTAAGACTGATTTTTTCTATTGTATGCAAATTTGCATTCTAAAGAATCCACATATGTCTGGAACACTGCTATCAAATGTTACACACATCATGCACTTTTTGTGTGGCAGGTTTGTAAGAATTATTATTGCTGATACTCTGAGTGGGCGACTATATTAACTGCAGCGCATTCCCAACAGTTTCCAGTAACTACTCTAAAAAGTAATTGATGTGCAGTATGAGAAATAGCTAAATTATAAACGGGGAAGGGGCGGCGTCTTAAAAGAGATATATATATATATAACTCCATCAAAAGTATTCAAGCGTCTACACTGTGTAACAAATCAAAATGTGTTTGAGACAGAGAAACCCGCGACAACACTCCCAAGAACAAATTCAGCATCACTGAGGGATGTCGTAACAACGATTATCTTTTATTTTTTTATTGTTCTTTCTTTTTTATTTCCTAAATGTTAGAGGCAAGTTTACAGTAAACTGTCCCACAACTCCAAATGAGCATAACAGTGAGCAAGTTATGCCAAGTTAAATAAAAATGCATCCCCAAATTCTGAGAGCACTTTGCACGATCTCTCTGGGGGGTGGGGGGGAAGAGCGAGGTTCTATGATTGGAGGATGTTTACATTGTCAAGACTCGAAGAGTCAGTTAGTGCACATTGTGTCACAATACAAATGACTAAACCTCAAGGTGTTCTCTCAATGGGATTGATTATACGATAAGCCAAAAAAAGTGAAGGCAAACAACAAGGTGCGTTCTGTTATTAATAAAAATGT
The DNA here is from genome assembly GCF_016077235.1 of Cyprinodon tularosa. Taxonomy (NCBI): domain Eukaryota; kingdom Metazoa; phylum Chordata; class Actinopteri; order Cyprinodontiformes; family Cyprinodontidae; genus Cyprinodon; species Cyprinodon tularosa. The sequence continues at coordinate 191,916 of NW_024038194.1, forward strand.
TTAAATTACCAGACCTGTGTTGCTGTATATATTAAATACTGTGTAACCGATTTTCACGACCATCAAGGCGCACACCGTACTAAAAGTGCGGAGCAAGTACTCCAGTATTATGTGTGCCATTTCTGTATTTAACACACACATAAGGCGCACCGCGGACTATAGGGCGCGTTTTTCTATATACTGGTACAAGTCCCTCTACTACCTTTAAAAGCTCTACTGCGTATTCTTAAAAAATAACAGCGGAGCAAACTGAGTATGACTGTGCTTTATTCATGTATTTATTACAAAGTATTAATCAAACCTGGGAGCTGGCCGTAAGACAGACACATCGCAGATGACAGAGCGCTGTGGTCACTCCTAACTTAACTTAAAATCCTGAAACCTGCCGACGGAATATGTTCGCTTTTATTACCGGTATCCTGGTGCCTGCAGTTTAAATTATTTAGATGAAAAACACCTGCCAGCCGCCGCGGTGAACCCGGAGGCTGCCCGGCCTAGAGGCTGCTGATGAAGGGATTTCTGCTGTCGGTGCACCGCTGGTATGTGTGGGTCTGAGCGCCTACGACAGAAATGGATAATCTGGATGAACTGACTGCAATTATCAAGTTTTCAGGTGGACTTTCTCACTTAAAAACATATTAAAACTACTTTATTCCCACTGATCACAGCAAATATAGCTGCAAGATTTAGATTATTTAGATGAAAAACCCACCTGCCAGTCCCGCCAGAGTGAAGATAGGAACCCGCCCAGAGCTACTGTTTGAATTTAAGTTATTCAGTAGGGAAAAATAGAGCGGAGCAAAACTGAGATATGATTGTGCTTTATTAAATGTATTTATTCTTACAAAGAATTAATCAAACCCATCACAAGTCATCATCCTCGGTCTCTGAATTAAACAGCTCGCTAAATCAGACATCCCAGTTTCCCCTTCTTTGTCTGTCACAGAGACACTTTCCGAAGCAGCGCGGCTCCACGAGAAAATAATGCGCCGGCTTCTGCAAAAAGCTTGAACAACAGAGCCAGCCGACACGCAATCCAAGCATCAACAATCCATCCGCAAACTGTGGCTTAACTGCCGGCGCTGTCCATTCCACTTACCTAACTGTAGTCCCTCTAGTCATCACCCATAAACACGCGCCTCCCGAGACGACCGCTCCCAAGTCCTTACTTTGAACCGGCCGGTTCACACCGATGTCCAGCGTTCGGAAGTCTCCTTTGTCAAACCCCCAGAGATAACGGCGAGAACAGTTTTAGTTTTTTTCACCATGTTTTTTCACATCGGAACTGTGAGATGTGCACGCAGTGTGAGTCACATATTAAAAGCGATGGTGATGCGTGGAGAAAAAAAACCCACACTAGTCTCCTCACATACACCTGTCGCCTCAGCCTCTTCTTTTCATCATCTCCCGTCATCCATCCAGCCCTCTTCAAATTTCAGCTTTAATAACATATGTAATCAGAAAGCGATGTGTAGCTCACACCACTTCCAGTTCAGCTTCTCCTGATTCGTTGATTGCGGCGCGTCCATGCAGCAAAACTCATCTTCAATTTTTCCATCTCGAGCAGCAGCAAGCCCGCTTGCGGCCGAGGGCGGCGCAACTCCCCGACGCACTGCGCAGGATCCTTTTCTGCGTCATAATACGCTCGTCAACCTATGACTTTAACATGTAAACTCGCTGCATCTGCTGCCACCAGCTGCGTCCGGGTTCACAACCGAGCACAGCATCATTGTTTCACCAGTTTATCTCACATCACTGTGAGATGGGCACGCGCATTGGAGTCAGAAAAGCCATAAACACGCAATGGAGATGAGTGCGCGTAAAAACACCCCACCCCGGTCTCCTAACCAATTCAGCCCACTCTTATCATCATCCTCCTCAATGAGGTGTCTCAAAATGTCCACAGTTGCAACACCCATAGGGCGCAACCCGCACAAAGGGCGCACCGCACATTCTTTGAGGGAAAAAAAAGACGTTTATGGCGCCTTATAGTCGTGAAAATACGGTATTTGTTGTTTACAAGTCATACCAAACTTCCTCTTTTTTGTACAATTCTAATGCAGTACAACAAAAATGCACTTAAATTTAATGCAATCTTTTTACCTGCTTTTTCAATTAAATAAGGTCATGCATAACCTATACTCCCACTGCTCAAAGTTTAAATGGCTGTTTCAGTTCTGATCCTCACCCAGAGGTTATTTTTGAGCCTGTTTGGTGTAGTTAAAACTTCTTGATCTACATAGTAAATTTCTGTATTGAATCTTGAAACTAAGTTTTAGATGGTTTTACATTTATATTTGTCTATTTGAATAGTACAATTCCATTAGACTGTCAAATTTCTGCTGGCCCATGAAAGTTGTACAATTTAAAACAATAGGTTTGTCATGCCATAAGGCGATGATAAACTTTTATGACATTGGAACCAGTTCCATATTTCATCCTGAGACCATAGGATGACCAGAAGAAGAAAACGCGGCTTTGGTTAATAAAAGCTGGTAGTCTTCAGCACCCCCCACTTTTTTCAGCCAAGCGCATCCACAAGCAGTCACAGGGAAACCCAGCAGAGGTGTGAAAACCTACCCCCTCCCTGTGAGAACAGAGAACACCACAGAGCAACACAGGATCGCCTCTTTCTCCCTCTTTCTTCCCACTTTTGGCTCCTGCCACCTCTCTCCTGGTCCCTAGCTGCCTCCTGCGCTCAAAGCTGGGCCCACTGTGGGCCCACAGTGGAGATGCGGGCCCAAGGTGAAACCAGATCCCCAAACCATCATGGATAAGTCAGATCTATTCTGAAACCAAACCTGGCTGCAAATAGAACGCTTTTGCAACACATCTCTCTTGAGTTCAGAACTTACAGAGCCAAACTGGATGAGGACCGTGCCCGGGTTTGAGACTGAGAGACCCTTGCTGTGAGACTGAGAACAAAGAACCCCTGACTGCAGTGGCTGCAAAACTGGATGAAACCAAGCTTTCCCAAATGGACAGAAAAAGGTTTGCAGGCTCTGGCATGATTAGGGACAGAACCAGAACAAGCAATGTGTCTTTTGATGCTTTAGCTAATCATATCGTGTGTTTACTAGCTGAGTAAAGACAACGCTAACTGATGCTAAAGAATGGACTGCAATATTAAGCTATGCTACAGGAAATGTTTGGAGGCTGTTGCTAAAGCTTAGACAAGCTTTATCTCACTAAGGAGTTGAAACACTGATATAACATTATGTACACATTTGTTCCTCTGATGTCTCGGCTTACATTTCATTGCCAATTCTAGCCCAAGAGTCGATTTAGCTGGCGAATCCTGATGCTTTTATTTCGCTCCTCGCTCTTTGTCCAGGGAGGTTAAGAATCATTTAACTAAAGATTTTTGGTTCTTGTTAAAGCAAATCATTCAATAAAACATTATTTGGCCAAATAATGTATTTATTCCACACCCCATGGATTGCATTCTGAATTGCGGTCTGAAAACAGTTTCAAATATTCTTTTGAAATGTAGTGAAAAAAATTTGATCATAACCACAAATTCTTCTAGATAAACTTTGATTTCAAACACAGAATCCCATCTTCAACTGTAAAATGATTTTTCAACCGTTTTCCACCTTCCTCTTTTGTACATAGTAGTCTAGTTTTAAGTTTAGTTGAAGTATTTACTCAGTCTAGTTGAGAGTGTTAACCTGAAATAACGTTTGAACTTGGAGCTGAACAGATTTTTTTGTTAATAACTCTTAATATTTTAGACACAAGTTGTGTGGACATTTATTCCATGTATGTGCAGAAATAACTGGTACGAACCATGGTTAGCAGCCGTATCACTCTTCACTATTGTTTCTAAACACACAGTTAGTAGAACTGTTGATGTCATAACAGAATTAATAACCAGATGAAATAATAACTGATTAAATAAGATATTTTACCCACCCTACAGAGAGCGCATACAACACCTAAAGTATCAGAAACATACAAGTTCCCAGTGGGCTGGGACACAAGAATTTTAACTATAGAATCACAACATAAATATGGCGTCCCTGGTGGTAGCCCATTATTTGTAACATTTATTTACATCCCATGCAGCTGGACTCATTGAACAATGTAACATTTAATTGGTGTCCCCAGTTTGGTGGGCATCGCGAAGTACTCAACATCATAATCTGCACATATTGAGAATATAACTTAGAGCCATTATGAAAACCATCGTGAAAGCATTAACAAGCATCTTCTCACCACATCACAATGAAACCTTAAACTCACAACTTAACAACAAGTATTAACAATGTCTTAGCTTATATGAAAGCAAAATATTACCTTTGACATTCTTGAGAGCAATCAAACTATAGAAATCTTTAACAACATCTAATAACTCCAAAATATCTCCCCTTCAACTAGTGATAACCAACTTACCTTCATAGCAAAACTCAGATGATTTCAAATCAATCTCGACCACTTTTGGTCCCAACTAAAAAATAAAAGATTTAACTCCCAAGTTAGCGTTCTTAATTGTTTCGACCCAAACCCCCAAAATTATGCCCATCTATCACCTAGATGCCTGCATTAGTGGTTTCGTAATAATCCACATCCTAAAAATGAAAACTCCCAAGTTATGCTATTTCAAAGTCACCTCCAGTCCAAAATAGGTTAGATGCCTCGAAATTTAACCTAAGTCCCTTAGTCTATTAGTTTGATAAGACTCCTAATCACTTATTTTATATTGTGTAGAACAAGATTTGTTGCCAGATTTAACGTAAGTTAATCTGTGGTCCTACCCGACCGAAAGGGGGTGGATTCAAATTAAATTGCTTAAAATCCCTTAAAGAAAGGTGAATCATAAGCTACGTTGCTAGTAAATCCTTAACGGTTAAGCTTTGCGCCAAACTGCTTATAAATCCTCAGAGACAGGTAAAGCATGCGCTAAAATAGCTGGTAAATCCTAAACAAGGTGTAGCATTTTTAACATTGAAAGAAAAGTGTTTCTTTGATATCACAGGTTTAAAGATAACCCGTGACCCGTTTCTACACACATAAAAATAAGTCCTTACAATATGTATATGTAAATATACAAGTATAGTGGGTATTGACTGGATTGTGTTCTTTTGATATTTCTTCATAACTTGTGTTTTTGTGCCATCAGCTGAAAATGGATCCAAGCATCCTCAATTCTGGGCGCACCATTGAATCCATAGGCATAGAGAAACAGAAACAAATTGTTGCAAAGCTTATCCACTTATCTCCAGAAAAGCAGGATAACCTAAACAATTTTAACCTCAGCTTATGTGAAGAAAAGATTCAAGAATTAATTAACTTAATTCAAAACCCAAATGGAAACTTTCTGATAACAGATGTACTCTGTGAGCTCACGCTTCTTTATCAGCTTAAATCCCAAATAAAAGCTAAATATCAGATGATCTGCCACAGAGTAAGTGCTGCAAACATTTATTGTCAGGAGCTGACAAGATGAAAGACCCATGTGGTCAGACTGACCATGCCTCAGAACAAACACTGGCCCCCCTCTTGGAGGACCTATGCAATAAACAAAGCAAGCAGACTTTGAAACAGCACGAGGTCACCCCAGTCAAAAGGAGAACAGTTCCTGAAGCAGATACAAAGTCTCTAAACTCTGAGTTAACACTAAATAGATCTGAAGATGTTCAAAGTCAAAGTAGTGTCGCAGACAGAGATCAACAAGAAGATAACTTCTTAAACTCAAGCAGTTTAAAATTTTGCAAAGGACAGCCATGCAAACCAATCTCTGACTCACACTCCGTTGACCGAGCATCAAGTGCTAAAGTTCACAGCTTGAAAAACTCCAAGGAGAACCAGTCTCCCTTTTGTCATCAAAGGTTAGCTCTAAACCCCCCACCACTTAATGAGCAGAACCAGCTTCCTGACGGGCCAGGTCCACCGAGTGACCATAGAATTCAACAAATTGAATCCTTGGCCAAAGACATTGATATTTTTGACTCAGAAAGTCAACACTCCAACATAGCTGATTATCTGCAAGAAGTTGAGCACTGTCTAAAAGGCTTGCCATTTCCTTCTTCTCGTGAGAAATTAAAGCTGATTTGGAAAACAACAGCTAGAAGCGTCCATGTTTTCATAAAATCTCTTCCTCCAAAAATCAGAGAAATTTATTCAGCTCTTTGTCAAACCTTAAGCGAAGAATATTCTGATTACAGAGATCCGGCGTTAGCAACGCTTGAGGCATCTTTAGTTCTCCAAGGAGAACATGAAACACCCAGAGAATATTACTTTCGCTTGAGACAGGTTTATTTTGAGGGCTGCAGGTCTCCAGATATTGACGAAGAAGATCACACATTTAAAGCATTGTTCATCCAAAATCTACATAAAAGTGTATGATATGATGTAGCAATGCATTGCAGGATAGAGAACCTTTCTATGCAGGAAACTCGTACATATGCTCAGCTTGTTTGGGAATTACGTCTCAAATCAGATAGATTTCAAAGCAAGCTTAGAGTCTTTAACCTTTAAACAAAAAACAGGACCAGAAACAGACACAGATTCAGTTCCCCAGTGGTTCGCCAAGATGAAGGAATTAATGACTTGAGAGAACGAAAACCAGAACCCCCAGATAAAGGTCATAAGCCTTCACATCACAATGCAAAACCAAAGCTTTACACTGGTAAAGGGCGACATCAACAAGCTACAGAAACAACCACAAAACAAAACTTAGAACAGATCTGCAAAACAGTTCTTACAGAGCTACTGGCTTCTCTGACCAATCACAAAGTACTACAATTCCAAGCTAATGGTAAAACTTATCATATCCAAGAGTATGATATTTTGATGCATAATTTTCTAACCAAACTTCCACCCTGTTTTAATCCTTTTCCTTTCATTTGTTTACACAAACTTGAGAAAAGATTAACCTTGTGAACAACAGCATCATGGAAGGTGTTAGGGAAATTATTGTTTCTGGAATGTATACTATTTGATGTAGTCAGGGTCAGACTTTCCTGCCAGACCTGCTTTCAACCAGACGCAAAACCTCTAGAGAAAAAATGACACCTGTTTTATGATAAGAAAAGGGTCCGCCCTGCCAGACCTGCAACAAATCATCCAGGGACAAACACTGGAGAAGATATGAACCCTAAATGAACTTTCTTCCTACCAACAGTTACCTGACTCATTACCGCTCCAGATCTCATGGCTTTATGGACTTATTTGTTGATCTGAAAACAAAGAACTGCATCTTTTTTTTCCAGATCAAAAGGGGGACTGTTGCGCCATATGCCATGATCATACTTTTTGGACAGTGGGAACCAGTGTCCATATTTCATCCTGATAGGATGACCAGAGAGGAAAACGCAGCTTTGGTGAATAACAGCTTGGGGACGTCAGCAGCCCCCCCTTTTTCAGCCAAAGCAGTCACAAGCAGTCACATGGAAACCAGCAGAGGTGTGAAAACCAACCCCCTTCCTGTGAGGACAGAGAACACCACAGAGCACACAGGATTCTGCCTCTTTCTCCCTCTTTCTCCCACTAAGATAAGTCAGATCCTTGCAGAACCAAACTGCTACAAATAGACCTTTTGCAACACATCTCTCTTGAGTTTCAGAACTTACAGAGCCAAACTGGATGAGGACCATGCCCTGGTGTGACACTGAGAGGACCCCTGCTGCGAGACTGAGACAAAGGAACCCCTGACTGCAGAGCTGCAAAACTGGATGAAACTCGGGCTTTCCAAACGGACAGGAAAAAAGGTTTGCAGGTCTGGCATGATTAGGGACAGAACAAGCAATGTGCTTTTTGATGATGCTAATCATATCGTGTGTTTACTGCTGAGTAAAGACAACGCTAACTGATGCTAAAGAATGGACTGAATGTTACGCTATGCTACAGGAATATGTGTTGAGCTGTTGCTGAAGCTTAGACAAGCTTTATTCACTAAGGATTTAAACACTGATATAACATTAGTGTTCATGTGTTCCTCAGATGCTCATTACATTTCCATTACCAAGTCTGACCAAGAGTCATTTAGTGGAAACCTGATGTCTATTCGCTGCTAGCTATTTCAAGGAGGTTAAAGAATCATTTAACTAAAGGTTATTGGTTCTTGATTAAGCAAATCATTCAATAAAACATTATTTGGCCAAATAATGTTTTATTCACCTCATGGATTTGCATTGTGAATTGGTCTGAAAACATTCCAATGTCCTTAAAATTAGTGAAAAGCTAATTTGATCATATCCCAAATTCTTCCAGATAAACTTTGGTTTCAAACACAGAATCCATCTTAACCCTGTAAGACCCACTGTTGCAGAATTACAACATTTTTTGTCCTCCCAAAATAAACCTTTTTTTTTTTTTTTTTTTTGGTTCAACTGCATTAACATACTCATTGAGTCATGTTGTTTCATCTCACAATGCTATTGGGTCCTACATTTGTATACAAGGCCTACCCTCAGGTGAAGAAGTCACACAACCTCCAGATTTTTGCTTGAGCATCATCCCCTCGATTTACTGGACTGGATTTATCTAATTGAAGTAAGTAAAAAGCTTTGCATATTTTTTTCTGTGTTTATTACAGTGTCTACAACATGTAAATATGTAGTTATTGTGGAAAATGTGCCCTACACTTTATCTAGAGCCTGTTTTGTAATTGTTGCAATATTACAACATTGGGTGAATGTGGTAGTCAAAACAACCCTGTTTTTGAGAGGAATGTCTTGAGAGGAAGTTTTCCCAATATAACTTTGAACCACACAGAATTTACACAGTCTAGCCCTTTGCCTTATATTGAATTATATGTATTATTGTGTTAGAAGCTAATATACTAAGATATATTGCCATATCTAATCATTTTAATTTACTTATAAGGATTTCTAACCACCTTCAACACTTAGTATTTTTCCCTTATCACAGAAGGTAGGGCTTTCTAACATGACTACAACACAACAGCCATGTTGTGCATGTCTGCCCTTTGTCTTGGCTATTGATAAGGTAATGTTCCAATCAATTCATAGTCAAAGCAGGTGTGGGGATGCTTGGAGAGGCCTATGCATTACATTGCTCTGGAACAGGGGTTGATGTTCAGGAATGTAAGGTGTGGCTGTAAGTTGGAGGCTACTTGGATTCCTATTTTGATGATAATCAGAGTTTAGAATTGGTCGGCCACACAGTATTGTGTGACCAGTGAAATGTGTGAATGGGTTACTTCAGGGCAATGTGTAAACACTTCAAATTAACATCAATCTCTCCACCACCCAGTCTTTTCCTGCAGGTTATCTAGAATCTAAGTATGTGTACTATTTATATATACATTTGTTTAAATTTTATCTTTTCCATTTCAGAATGCCAGCAGCCAGGAAAGATCCTCGGTACAGTGTGCAGGATATCATTGCAATCATCCAAGATGGAGAGAGTGATGTGGACATACCCCTTGATGACACTGATGCAAGTGATGAGGAGTCAGACAATGATCCCTGTGTGGACAAAGAAAACCAAGAGCCGTCTCACTGCCCAGCCAATGTGGACATTGAGCCCCAAGAAAATGAACGCATCATGCCCCGTGACAGATATCGCTGGCAAAAAAAGGGATTTTATCAGTCCCAATACTGATTTTTCTGGTCCACCTGTCACAGACGATGTAACCTTCCTCCACACACCACTCCAATACTTCCAAAAGTTTGTGTCAGAGGACATGATTCAAGCTCTGGCTACAAGTACAAATGAGTACAGCATTCAAAATGATGGAAGATCTGTTAACACTAATACAAAGGAAATACAGAAAATGTTGGGCATGTACCTGAGGATGGGCTTGGTACAAATGTCTGGAAGCCGTATGTACTGGGAGACAGATACACGGCACCCCCCTATTGCTGATGTGATGCCACGCAACAGATTCCAATCTCTGTTGACAAAATTACATTTTGTCAACAATTTGACAGTGTCAGAGATTGAAAAGAGGGACAAACTCTGGAAACTCAGACCATGGCTTGAATCATTCAGGGAGAAATGCCTGCAGGTGGTACCAGAAGAGCACAATTCTGTGGATGAAATGATGATTCCTTTCAAGGGGAAGTTCAGCAGCATCAAGCAGTATATGCGAGGCAAGCCACATCCATGGGGGTTCAAAGTATGGGTGAGAGCTGGAATCTCTGGCATGATGCTTGACTTCGATGTTTACCAGGGCAGCAAGAATGGAATACGCGTCAAATCTGAACTTGGATTGTCAGGTGATGTTGTATTGAAGCTTGCCTCCACACTTCCTAAGGGTCAGAACTACAAGATCTATGCAGACAACTACTTCACCTCTGTTCCACTGGTAGTGAAGCTCCTTGAGCATGGAATTCATTATGTGGGTACAGCCAGGCAGGTGCGGCTCCCTAACTGCAACCTTGAAGATGAGAAGAGCTTGAAGAAGAAGGGTAGAGGAAGCTTTGACCACAGAGTGGAGGGGACACACAACATCTGCGCTGTGAAATGGTATGACAACAGGGCAGTCACACTTGTGTCATCCTTCACTGGACCAGAACCTGTGCAGGAGATTCAGCGCTGGGACAAAGCCACCAAAACCTACATTGACGTTGAAAGACCTTACATTGTGGATACCTACAACAAATACATGGGAGGTGTGGATTTGTTGGACTCATTTACAGCAAAATACAAGATCACCCTGAAATCCCGCCGATGGTACATGTACATCTTCTGGCACACCATCACCCTCGCCGTGGTCAACGCCTGGCTCCTCTACAAACGGCACTGTCAGGCTCTCGCAATGCCAAAGAAGGAGATGCTAAACATGAGAAAGTTCCAGGCACAGCTAGCATCCTCTCTCATCCTGGTAAGAATCTATTTCTGCTATTTGCCATGTTTTGCGATATCTGCATGCATTTTTGACACGTGCATGAATTGATTATTAATATTAATATTGATTCTTCTCTTTTCAAATCAGATGGACACAACACTCACAACTCCAAAAAGAGGACGTCCATCATCAGGCAGCGGGAACCCAGACGCAGCAGGGAGTCCCTTGACTGCTAGGAAGAGACCATCCTCAGATGATGGGAGTCCAAATTGTCCGTCCAAGAAATCATGTGCACACCCCCCACTCGATGTGCGCAAGGACCTCTCTGGACATTTCCCCATGAAGGTCAAGAGAGGACGCTGCAGACATTGCAGTAAAGGGTATACGAATACCCATTGCTGCAAGTGCGATGTTCGCCTCTGTTTTTCAGAGGAAAGGAACTGTTTTTGGGACTATCATTGTAAATAAAAAGTTCTCTTTGCTGGAATAAATAAAAACAAACTGTTCATAACAACATGACTGAGAGTATTTTTCATGTTATACTGTTCTGGGATAAAAGCAAAACCCTGCAAATTAATCCGTAGTCCTATATTGTTGTTCAGACAATGAGTACACATACAGGAAATTCTGCTCCCCATTTGGCCCAATGTTGCAATATTACAACATTTCTGTAAAAACTTACTAAAACATAAAATTTTTGAAAACACTTCATTTTCAGCCTCAAAGGCCTCCTACAACAACATCTGAGTGGTTTAAAAATTTTTTTTTAGTGTCTTTCTATATTTGGGTTTTACAGGGTTAAACTGTAATATGTTTTTCAGCCGTTTTCCCCTTCCTCTTTGTACATAGTAGTTAATTTAGTTTAGTTGAGTTTTACTAGTCTTAGTTGAGAGTGTTAAACTGAAATACGTTTGACTTGGAGCTGAATGATTTTTGTTAATAAACTCTTATATTTTGAATAAAAGTTGTTGTGAATTTATTCCATGTATGTGCAGAAATAACTGTTTGACCATGATTAGAGCTTCAATCACTCTTTCATTTATTGTTCTAACACACAGTTAGTAGGACTGTGTGTCATAAACAGTATAACAGCTTAAATAATATCTGATTAAATAAGATATTTTACCACCCCTACAGGGGAGGGCAATAAACATCTTAAAGTATCAGAAACATAAATTCCCAGCAGGCTGGGAAAAGAATTTAACTATAGAATCACAACAGTGTATTTACTTTGTTAAACTGTTCAAAATGAAAAATAGTTTAATGTATATAAAAAGTCGGTGGCGCAATGGGTAGCACTGCTGCCTTGCAGCAAGAAGGTTCTGGGTTTAATTCCCGGCCCGTGGTCTTTCTGCATGGAGTTTGCATGTTCTCCCTGACTATGCGTTGGTTCTCTCTGGGTACTCCGGCTTCCTCCCACAGTCCAAAAAGGGTTGATTAGGTTGATTGGCTTCTCTAAATTGTCCTTAGGTGTGAGTGTGTGCATGAATGGTTGTGTGTCTCTGTGTTGCCCTGTGATGGACTGGTGACCTGTTCAGGGTGTACCCTGCCTCTCGCCCATTCACTGCTTGAGATCGACACCAGCACCCCTCATGACCCCCCTCAGGAAGAAAATGGATGGATGGTATATAAAATGTATAGACTTTTATTTCAATGTATTTGGTAACATTTATCCAAAGAAAAAAGGCAATGGTTACCTAATATTAGTGAGTAATGTAACATAATGAAGCAAAGTAAAGTGTCAATCAGAGAAAATAATTAATATCTACTTAAATTACTTCATAACAGCAAATTCTACAGGGATATAACATTTACTTAAAAGTTTGAGTAAAATGCTAGTTCACTTTATTTAATTTTTTAAATAAATCTCACTTACAACTTAATATCTTCACAACTGTTATGTTTAATGGAAAGTAAAATTCACTTGATACTGGCAAGTGAATTTTACTTGATATTGCAGCATTAAATTTTACTTAAATCATTTGAGTGCAATACTTACAATATATTTTTTAAGTAAAGCTTATGAGCTGTTTTTTTCAGTGTATATTTTGATTTTTTTCCCAGTGTGTATGAATAGATAGTTTCACTAAGATAATTTGACTAATATAAGATCATAATTTCCAAGCAGAAGGGAAAATCACACCCTTGTTAGGGTTCATTATTTATTTGCTTGTTTTTATTTATTAATTATTTTCCTAAACTATATAATAATCTATATATGACTACATTTCTCATAATATCCATATGGATCTACGGTAAAAGAAAGTGGGAGGGCTAGTCTAATTTGTAAATATTATTGATAAAATTATTTCTAATTTGGAATCCTAATAGCAAAAGGTGTGTTTTCGAATCATCTCTGCATGTGGAGTTAAATCAGCTGTGTTTTAAATTAATTGTGTCCTAACCTCCAAAAAAATAATTTAGATTATTTTTTTGGCAGAAAGTGGCAGTGCTCATATTACAGAGTTCTACTCATGAATATCTCATACATTTTTCCTATCATGCAATAGAATGACTGGTATTCAGAAATAAACCATTATGGAAACTGTTAAGGTGATATCAAGGAGTTTTCTACATTTGCCAGAACTGTGAACTTTTCTAAAAAGAAAAGCTTAATTTTTTATGTCCTAATTAAAATCCTGTAAGGTTCACAATATAGGCCCTGCCGTATACCTAACTTGGTAACTTGTATGGACAATACAGCCCACGCTGCTCCAACCTGCTCCTCGCTAAGAGGTCTCGTTGTTTGTTCTGGATAAACATCCTGAATATTAAACTTGTGCACATTTAGCTCTATGGTTATCTTCACCATAGATTATTGTAGCCTTTAGCAATCTGATTACATCCCATAACCTTTAAGTCCACAGGATTTAAAGACTTTAGACCCATTGGCCTGACCTCTGTGGTTGTGAAGTCATTTGAATTCCTTGTGCTTTCACACCTGAAAGGGATCACTGACCTCCTCCTGGACCCTCTACAGTTTGCCTACAGAGCCAAGAGGTCTGTCAGCTTAGCCCTTCACCACATCCTCCAGCACCTGGATTCCGCAGGTACCTACACAGGGATCCTCTTCGTTTATTTCAGCTCTGCCTTCAATACAATCATCCCTGCTCTGCTTCAGGTGAAGTTCTCCCAGCTTGGTCTACCTGACGCCACCTGCAGGTGGATTACAGACTTGCTGTCAGACAGGAAACAGCACATGAAGCTGGGAAAATATGTCTCAGTTTTCTCTATTTCTCATTTCATCTGTTAGCTTCATCACTTAATTTCTTTCCGTTTTTTATATTCTTTCTTTCTATCATATAATTGTAAAGCTAGTTGTTCCTTTGCCTTTTGACCTCTAAATAAACTGACAATTCACACACATTCGGATCAGCCTTGGTAAGATTTGACACTAATGCTTAACTTGTACAGACATTTCAGGAAAAAGTCTCTGCTTACTTTTTAAAATGGCACCATTTTGTTGTTCTAGAACCCTTTCATTACCTGGTCCAAAACCAATGGAGGCATTGTTTCTCAGATAACGTACACAAAGGGAGAAACATTGATATTTATTCCACAACATAAGCATTTATTCCATTCATGGTTTACAAAATTGATATAAGCATACATTGCAGAGGAAGACCTCACCTTCTATCGGGCCCTTTTTTCATCATGACCACTCAGCTTGTGAACTAGATAAATGGCAGAGTGCCTCTGGAAATACTTAAATAAATCCTCATCAAGGATGAGTCTGGCTGGAACCCTGGACCTCTCCTCAGGACCATAACCCTCCCAGTCCACCAAGTACTGGAAACCCCTGCCCCTCTTCTTGGACTTCAAAAGCCGGTTGACCATCTAGCCAGGACCCCAAAAAATGAATGGGCTGGATGGAGGGCACCTGGAGGTGGATAAAAAATCTAGAAGTACCAACCGGTTTGACCAGAGATATACTGGGATGTAGGAGGGAGCTGGAGGCGGACGGCCACGGGGTTCACCACTTTGGTGATGGGGGATGGCCCAATAAAGTGATGAGCCAGCTTCTGGCTATCCATCCCTGACTCTCCCTGTAAACAGGTGCCGGAACCCTCCGACAGTCAGCAGCTTCGATCTGGCTAACCAAGGTCTGGGAACTAGCATTCATAGCTCTAGGTGCAGTGGCACCTGAGGGCAGATAAACAGGCTGATGGAACTTTGGAGTCTCTCAACTAAAAACAAAAAATGGAGAGAGCCCAGTGGGAATGGAGGGGGCAGAGTTAATGGCATGTTCTACTCAGGGTAGCATACTGCTCCAATAAGTGGCATCAGCTTCACACAAAACCAGAATCTTAGTCTCGACCTCCTGTTTGGCCCTCTCTGTCTGACTGTTAGTTTGAAGGTGAAAGCCTGAGGACAGGCTGATAGAGATCCCCAACAGAGAACAGAATTCTCTCCAAAACTGAGAAATGAACTGAGGGCCCCCATCAGAAACAATGTGTGTGGGGAGCGCATGCAGACGAATAACCTCTCAAACGAGGATTTCCACCATCTCCTTAGCAAAAGGAAATTTGGACAGTGGAACCAATTGGACCATTTTGGAGAACTTGTCAATGATGGTGAGAATGACAGTATTACCTTAGGAGCAACTTAACCCAGTAATGAAGTCCATGGCTATGTAGGACCAAGGACGAGACGGAATGGGTAGCAGATGAAGAAATTCAGATTGAGTTACCTTGGACTGATTTTGGAGGGGAAAAGCTGCCACAAACTCCCATCCATCTGCTGATGGCCACCAAAACTGAGTCCGAACAATGTTAATGGTCTTACTAAGCAGGATGACAACATAGATGAGAACCATGACAGAACTCTAAGACCTTTCCTCTCAAAGCATCTGGAACATAAATATGATCATTGGGACAGTCACTTGGAAAAGGTTGGTTGATGAGGGCTTTTTGACTTCTTCCGATTCAGGTAAGACAAATTCCTCTGCACCACCAGAACCCTCCTCATCCACCTCAAACACCCTGGACAGAGCATCAGGCATAACATTTTTGGTGCCTTGTCTGTAGGACAGAGAAAAGTTAAAACATCCAAAGAGAAGTGCCCACCTCACTTTTAGTGGATTAAGTCTTTTAGCAGACTTCAGGTACTCCATGTTATTGTGATTGGTCCAAAACAGAAACAGAGTCTTGGGCCCCTCTAACCAATGTCTCCACTCTTGGGATTAATTTCCACTGTTATGCTGATGATACCCAGCTATATCTGTCTATAATCCAGATGAAGCTAACCCATTACATAGATTACAGGCATGTCTGAAGACAGAAAAACCTGGATGACTCTTAACTTTCTGCTTCTGAATGCAGACAAAACAGAAGTTATAGTCTTTGGACCAGAGTCTCTGAAAAAGAAGCTGATTAGCCAGTCACTTAGATAGATAGATAGATAGATTTATCCCAAGCTGGGAAATTGCAGTGTAGCAGCAGCTTTACACATAGTGACAGTCACAACACAATAAGATAAGAAAAAAGTAAAATAAGAAAAAAGTAAAAATAACATAACATCCAAGCGTATTTACATTATAAGGGTAATTTACATTATCATTTGGATGGGATTAAACTGATTTCAGATAATAAAGTAAAAAATATTGGTGTTATTTTTGATCAGGACCTGTCATTTAAATCCCATATCAAAGAGGTTTCTAGAATTTCCTTCTTTCATCTGAGGAATATTGTAAAAAGGAGAAATCTCCTGTCCAGGGGTGATGCTGAGAAACTAGTCCATGCATTTGTTACTTCAAGGCTGGACTATTGTAATTCTTTACTATCAGGAAGTCCACAAACTGTAGTTAAAAGCCTTCAGCTGATCCAAAATGCTGCAGCCAGAGTTCTGATGAAAATGAAAAAGAGAGATCTTATCTCTCCTATCCTGGCTTCTCTTCATTGGCTTCCTGTTAAATCCAGAATAGAATTTAAAATCCTCCTTCTCACATATAAAGCCTTAAATGGCCAAGCTCCATCTGATATCAGAGATCTGATTGTTCCTTATGTTCCTAACAGAGCACTTCGCTCTCAATCTGCAGGTTTACTAGTGGTTCCTAGAATTTCTAAAAGTAGAATGGGAGGCAGATCTTTTAGTTCTCAGGCTCCTCTCCTGTGGAACCAACTACCAGTTTTAGTCCGTGAGGCAGACACCCTGTCTACTTTTAAGGCTAGGCTTAAAACTTTCCTTTTTGATAAAGCTTCTAGTTAGAGTGGCTCAGGTTATCCTGAGCTATCTCTATAGTTATGCTGCTATAGGCTTAGACTGCTGGAGGACATAGGGACCCCTTTTTCATCATTCTGCTTCATTCTATCTCTATTCTCCCACTCTGCAGAATCTGTTAGTTCAATCTCTAACGTTCTGCTCTCTCTGCTTTTTCTCATAGTAGCTTCATCTGGTCTGTTCCTGTTTGGCTGTGACTCCATCCTGGAGAGAAATATCAGCTGTGCTGCTTCCATCAACACCCTTGTTTATAGATGTTGGAGATCGGCCTGTTTTCCAGTGTAGTCCTGTTTCTCTGACTGTGACTAACTGGATGTGCTCTCTTCATCCTCTGACATGGGAGCTGGCTCGGAGCTCGTCTGCCTGGCTGTGTGTTTCCTGGACGGGGCCGCCTTTTACAGCTGCTTTTTGTATCTCTGCTTCTGTCTCCTTGAACCCCAGTCGGCCTCAGCAGATGGCCGCTCACACTGAGCCTGGTTCTGCTGGAGGTTTCTTCCTGTTAAAAGGGAGTTTTTCCTCTCCACTGTCGCTACAAGCATGCTTAGTGTGAGGGATTGTATTTGAGTCAATGAGTCGATGCAATCAACTGGTTTTCCTTAGATAGAAAACTTTGTATCAATTTGACTGTATGATCTGGTTGAACTGTAAAGTGCCTTGAGATGACATGTGTTGTGAATTTGGCGCTATATAAATAAACTGAATTGAATTGAATTGAATTGAAGAGCCAGTTTGACCAACAACAGTTCACGATATCCAACGTCATAGTTACTCTCAGCACATGAAAGCTTCACAAAAAAGAAGGCACATGGGTGAATTTTGCCGTCCCTAGCCTCCTGCCTAAGAACTGCAATGACACCATGCTTGAAGCATCCACCACCACAATAAATTGTTTCTCTGGATTGCGAGAAACCAGAACTGGTGCGGAGAAGAAGCATGAGTTAAGCTTCAGGAAGGCTTGATTAGCCTGTTTATTCCTGCAGAGCTTTACTTTGGCTGAAGTGAGGGGAAGGAAGGGGTGCAGCCACCTGACTGTAGTTCCTGATGAACCTTTTGTAGAAGTAGGCAAATCCCAGGAAACTCTGAATTTGCTTTCTGTCCTTAGGAACAGGCCAGGCGGTAACTGCATGCACCTTCAAGGGATCAATAAAGATCTGATCAGGAGAAACCACAAAACCTAAAAAAGACATGGTGTGCACATAGAATTCACATTTCAAGGCCTTGAGAAACAAGCGATTTTAACAGAACATATCTGACATATATCTTATGGGATTCTAAATCCTGAGAGTAAATGATGATATCATCCAGGTAAAGATAAACTTAATGACCCACCATGACTCTATGCACCTGACTGACAAGTCTCTGGAAGACAACTGGGGCATTGGTCAGTCCAAAAAGCATCACAAGTTATTTGTAGGTCCCAGTGGGGGTGTTGAAAGCCATCTTCCATTAGTCACCCTCTCAGATGCTGATAAGCATTGCGGAGGTCCAGCTTAGAGAAAACTCTCGCACCCACAATCTGATCGAAAGCTGAGTTTATCAGAGGGATGGGGTAACAACTTTTAACTGTAATCTCTTTAAGACCCTTGGAGTTTATGCATGGTCTAAGGGAACCATCCTTTTTGCCAATAAAAAAGAAACCAGCACCGGCAGTAGAGGATGAAGGAAAAATAATGCCTGCCTTCAGCAAATCAGAAATGTACTTCTCCATAGCCAAAGACTCAGGGATAGATAAAGAATATAATCGGCCCCTAGGGGGTGTGGAACCAGGCAGTAAATCGATGCCACAATCATAAGGTCTGTGCAGGGGGAACAGTGGTGGCCTTGCTCTTATTAAAAACCTCCCTGAGGTCATGGTGCACATCAGGAACCTTAAACGAATTGGGGTAATGCTCATCCTCAAGCACTTGTGATTGGGGTTTCTGCCTTAACAGAACATTACCAGGAGGTTGACCAATCCAAAACCTACACTTTCTGCCAGTCAATATGTGGGTTGTGCTTATTTAACCAATTTTAACCTGATATCACAGAGACCTGAGGTGAATCTATGACAAGAAAAGATATTAGTTCAACATGGTTTCCACCCACCACTAGTTCAACAGATTCTGTCATGAGGTAGGTTCTGTTCAGTTGATGACCATCCAAGGCTAGGACCTTGTTGGAATCCAATGAAAGCAGAAGCTTGATGCACAGTAGTCTGGCAAAATCTCTGTCCATAAACTTAGTATCTGCCCAGGAGTCCACGCAGGCTGACAGGCTATGACAACCTGAATGTACAGATTATGACACAGGGAGAAGAAAATCTGGGAAAACAGATAACTTGTCTTGACGTAGCAGGATTCCCCCTTCTCCTACTGGGCCTGTTCTTTTTACAGGCAGGATCTCACCCGGTGTCCTTGTCCACCACAGTAGAGGAACTCTGAGTTTGAAGCGCACATCTCCTCATCCTCCACAGGAAGTCCAAGCGCTTCTGGGCCCTTTGGACCAGTGAGGTGGTGTTTCCAGTCCAGGTGAGGGTGTCTGTGATGAATTTGGTGCTGCTGACCACCTCTACAGCTGAGCTGTTGATGAGCAGTGGAGCGTGGTGGTGTCGGAAAATTTAGATTTCTCTTCTATTATATATTAATTTATCCTATTTACTCACTATAAAAGTTTTCACTCAGTCTGTTTCTCTCTCAAGGCCACACCATTCTCTGCAGGATGGTGCTTGTAGACCACACATAGCTTCTTCCCATAACAAATCAGATTCTTTCTCAAAGTTTATTCAGAACATGTTACTGTTTAACCAAAGTGTGTGTGATTTGTTTTGACTCTGACTACTTTCCATTGTTGTAAGTAAGGAAGAACAAACGCTGCCCAGATCAGAACAGAGCAGAATGCTGTGCCATGATGACTGTTCTCTCTTTGCAAAGATGATTAATAAATGTGCCGACTGAGTGAAATCCATCGATCTCCGTTTATTTAACTAGGATGAATAGTTGAATACTTTTTTCCCACGACAATTTGGCGTTGTTGGCAGGATTCTCTTTGACTGATTTTTTCTGAGGACAGCGATTGTCAGAAGTGTCAGGAACCACCTGGAGGAAGCAGTCTTCCAGCCTCAATACCCCGGTTAGAAGGTTAAGGGAGTGAGGACTTCTGGCATCGAGGTCCCTGGAGGTCAGCAGGAGGATCAAAACAAACCATTCAGTTTGAGACGGTGAGATGAATCTTTTGTCGGCACAGTTTAAATTAAATTTCAAAAACTAAATTACAAAACAACAGATTGTTAACAGATTTAAAATTACTAGCAATCAAATACTAGAAAATTTGGTCAAACAAAGTCCTCTTCTTCTCCATTAAAATGATCAAATAAATAAATGTAATCTAGCAAAAAAACTAACTACATGAAAGATTAATAGGTTAATCATTTTAATGCACTAAAATTTGTATAAAACTAAAGAATATACATACAAAATAACAGATATTTTTTCTTTTGGGGAAACGAAAGGCAATTCAGGTTTTTTTCCGCTTGTGAACCAAAAGACCTCGCACAGGAACGTGAGGCTCTCTCTAAGCACTGAGAGGAAGGTTGTAGGTGCCACCAGAAGGTACTTCTTATTTCTGAGACGTCGGTAATCTAGAGTGGGATCCCCCCCAGTTATCCAGGTTGGCACCAGAGGAATGGTGTGCATATTGGGCAGCGTTAAATTACCTGTATATAATGGGAAAGGTTTTGCAGTTCTATGGTAGAAGAACAAAGGCAAGGTTTTGGATCTAGCGCCCCCTTCCGTACCTCGCTGACAAAACCTTTGAAAATCTGCAAACCAACTAAATACGTGGCGCCCTGAGTTTCTATCATTAAAAGGTGATAAAACTGCAGTCGTTTTTATTGGTTTGGTCATGAGCACCCTTGAGAAACTTCTGTAAATATATATCTTTTTAACCCAATAAGAATATTACGATGGAATAATACATTGCAAGATGTAATGTCCTTTTACTTTTTTACTAAAAAATAAGGGTTAAATGAAATTACAGAATTTAAATAAAATGCAGAATACACTTTGTGGTGTGGCTCAATAAATCAAAAACACTCACGCAAAAGGGTGAGATCAAAGCTTAAAATAAATTCACAGAGCTCTCCAAGTGATGCACGTTCAAAATACATGTGTCTTAACAAAAAACCTTGAAATTTCAAGTTAATTTGAGCTTAACCAATTACTCTTTAAAGTAGGAAAAATACTCTTCAAAGTTCAAAATTTAATCCCTCAGGGTCCATTAGTCACTTCCGATGTCATAAACAAACACTTAGTTCAAATGCAAAAATCAAAGTGGTTACATGGACTTCTCTTTGTTGAGGCATGTCTGGTCGAAAAAGAATTGCAGACTCAACAGAGCTTTGATTTACACGTACTTGTTATAGTTTTCAATTTTGAAACATACATAACACATACTTAACACAATAAATATTACTGAAATTGTGGTTTTTACTTTTCTGTCATTGTCAGTTTTTGGGATGGTCAAGTAAAGTTGGCTTAATTTACTTAAAATAGTCATCACTCACACTGTACATCTGATTTTCCATTTCTTAAATAAAAGTTTTTAATTATCTGGACAACTCTAGCATTCTAGAAAAGATTAGGAGAATAACAACTAAATACACAATAAAATCACATTAAACAAACAAAAACAAACTGCTGTCTCAGTTTTACCAGGAAATGAACAGCAACATAGTTAAGATGTAGGAAACAGGAAAAATGAATTAAAGAGAAACTGATCAAATCCTACTAGACATACTAGGTGACATAAAGTGTTTTCCATAATGTTCTGGAAAATATAGTCAGACTTCTGATCCTGCTGTTGGTTCACTGCTCATGAGCAAGGCACTTTAATATGTCTGGAACAGTTTGGTTTTTTGGAATTTTTTTTCTCCAAAATCAATAAATTCAATATCTAATTTGACTAAATTATCATTTTGTAGTAGAAGTAGAGTACAGGCAGGAGGCGTGGTTTACAGAGAAGAATAAATGTTGTCTGACTGCTGCTTCCTGGTACAGTGACATTTCTCCTTTACTTGAATAACAGCAGTTTCCTTCTGCAATGGGCGACGGATTTATCATAGCAATAGACTTTGGGACAGCATTTAGCGGATATGCCTTTAATATCAGTCCCAGAGGGAAAGAAAGTGAACCTCACTTGAAAAGATGGGGGAGAGAGTATGGATTAGACACCCCAAAGACTCCAACCTGCATTTTATTTAATGAAGATAAAGAATTTCTTAGTTTTGGTTATGAAGCCCAAATGAAATACATGCACATGAGGGGAGAAGAAGCAAAGA
The DNA here is from genome assembly GCF_016077235.1 of Cyprinodon tularosa. Lineage (NCBI taxonomy): Eukaryota > Metazoa > Chordata > Actinopteri > Cyprinodontiformes > Cyprinodontidae > Cyprinodon > Cyprinodon tularosa. The sequence continues at coordinate 214,208 of NW_024038194.1, forward strand.
AACATTATTTGTTTGAAGACTTTAAGATGGCTCTCTACAACAAAGTAAGTACAGGACATTTTCAGACTTTTGGACAAAAATGAACAGTCATTATTGCACTCATGAATGCTGCATTTTAAATATTCAGTTGCTTAGCATTGCATACTTATTTAACCTGCAATAGAGGGTGTTCTCTTGCAGTTAGTAAAAATAATCAATTTTAAATGTATAATTAAGGTATATGCATAATTATTTAACCACATTACATTGGTGTTAATTAGGTTAATCTTTATAGTTAAGAGTTCACTTTATATAAATTCTGATTACGTTTGATAAAACTTTTGTACAACAGAATAAAAAAAGGAGATGAGATTGAGATAAATAATTTGTTTACAACTGTTACATTGAAAACAATAAAAGAAAATGGAAAAAAGTTGTAAAGAATATTAATTTCTAAACATTTTGGTTAAAATGATTTAAAATACATTAGGAGAAAAATCACTGCTCATACAACCACATTGCTGTATCTAAGAATAAATAAACATTTCCAGAAACTCAACAATGATCTGAAGATTAAAGATGCCAGCGGGAAACCTATGAAGGCACTAAACGTTTTCAAAGAGTCCCTGAGATTCCTAAAGCAGGACGCTCTAAAAACCATCAATTCCAACACTAGGGGGATGAAGTTCATTCCCTCTTTCTTCACCTGGGTTCTCACGGTTCCTGCCATCTGGGATCCTTCAGCTAAACAGTTCATGAGAGAAGCTGCAAAACAGGTAAAACCAGATTTAACAGAGAACAATGACATTCAGAGTATTCCAGAAAGATGAGAGTTGTTTTCTTTGTAGGCAGGTATTGTAACAGAAGGACGGGAGAATAATCTGCTTATTGCTCTGGAGCCAGAAGCTGCTTCTATCTGGTGTATGAAGCTTCCACCAGAAGGTTTCATCTCTGAGATCCACAGCAAAGATACACTGGATGAGTCTCCAGGGACTCGGTACATTGTTGTTGACTGTGGAGGTAATGTCTGTGATTCTGAGTTATTGAGTTACTGATTCAATCACTAAGCATTTTAATCTCTACACACAGGAACATTTTTAGAAATGACTGTTATTACAATCTGTCGTAAACTAAAACAAATAATGTGAATAAATGTGACTGTTTAAATAAATAAACCATCATTTTCCCATCTGTCCTTTTAGGAGGAACTATTGACATGACAGTTCATGAAGTCCAGGATGGAGGAACCCTGAAGGAGCTGCACAAGGTCTCTGGAAACAACCTAGGAGGACAAACTGTGGACAGAAAATTTAAACATTTTCTAAGAGAAATATTCCCTGATGGAGTCTGGGATGAATTTCAACAAAACTCTCCCAGTTTGGCTCAGAGAATCATGTATGATTTCACTCGTCTCAAACAAACAGATAGAGATATTCAGATCAGCCCCCCATTCAAACTGGTATCTTTGGCTAAAAAAATGTCAGGAAGAGAAAATTTCATCAAGTCAGACCTCGGTGCTTCCTGGGATGATGATTACATCACAATCTCTCGAGATAGACTGAGGTCTTTCTTTGATGAAAGTCTGACAGGCATCACCCAGATCCTGAGAGAAATCTTTAACTCTGTTCTCAACATTAATTACATTCTGTTGGTGGGGGGGTTTGCTCAGAGTAAAATACTGCAGCAGCACATTATTGATCAGTTTGAACATCATTGTGAATTTCTGTGTCCTTTCAGAGCCCAGGAAGCGATTGTGAAGGGAGCTGTAGAGTATGGTAGAAACCCACAGGTTTTTATTTCTCGTAAAAGTTCCTATACTTATGGATTTGCTGTTTGTGAGAAGTTTGATAAGAGGAAACACAAGGAAGAGAAGAAATTTACAGCAGGAGGCGTGGAATACTGTAGAGATATTTTTAAGAAATTAGTGGAAGAAGGTGAGGATGTTGGATCAGAGGAAACCAGAGAGTTCATTTGTTCTCCAGCTAAAGCAGATCAGGTCAACATGACAATGAGGTTCTACTGCTCATTTAGAAAAGATCCAGTGCATGTAGATGGATGGGGAGTGGATGAGGTTGGTTCATTCTGTGTAGACATCTCTAGAGGGGGTAAAGTCAGGCTAGAAATAAAGTTTGGCTCAACAGAGATAACAGCCACAGGAACCAACATGAGAAGTGGAGAGAAGCAAGCAGTCACAATAGACTTCATGACCACAGACAGCGAATGTGTCATTGATGAGGCAGATGATGAGATCAGTAATGGATTCAGTGAAGCATCAGCAGAATATATCATGGATGGAACTGATGAAACAACTTGAATTTTGCATTTCCATTAATTTCAAATGTGACTAAAAAGCTCTATCTATCTATCTATCTATCTATCTATCTATCTATCTATCTATCTATCTATCTATCTAGATAGATAGATAGATAGATAGATAGATAGATGATAGATAGATAGATAGATAGATAGATAGATAGATAGATAGATAGATAGATAGATAGATAGATAGATAGATAGATAGATAGATAGATAGATAGATAGATAGATAGATAGCACAACCCCCATCCTCATGGAGCTGGTTTCAAAGACAGAGGTAGTGGTCCTTACGCTGGGTTGTTGTTCCCCTATGTCTTCCATGTCTCCTGGTGGTACCTCCAATCTATGGACACTACGCTGACAGACACAGCAAACCTTCTTGCCACACTCCTAGCATTGATCTGCCCTCCTGGATGAGCTGCACTACCTGAGCCGTTTGTGTGGGTTGTAGAGTCTGTCTCATGCAACCACAATTACAAAAGCATCACCAACATTCAAAGTGACCAAATCATCAGCAAGAAAGTTGTCTATTCCATTTGCACAACAGCATCAGAAACTGATTGTCAATGTTGCTTTCTAAGTGGACAGTTTGATTTCAGAGAAGTTAGTTCATTGAAGTAATATTGTATTGTTTACGTGGAGTCTTTTTTGTTGTGTACATGATGTGTAATTGTAATCTAGAGATTTAATAAAAAGGAAAATGTAACAAACAGAACACAAAAAAGGTGGAGTTGCTTTGGCAGGAAAAAAAATCCTTTCCTGCACCATTAAATATAATAACATTACACAGCATAATGCTCAGCCAAAAACATTAACATATTGACCTTCAAGAAAGTATAAACCCAGAAAAGTGGAGCGTACCGTGACCCTTATTCTCTCTAAAAATCTCCAGACCGAGGGAGATTTGGTTGTGGTTTGTTGATCCAAATGCAGAGGCAAGGAGGCAGAGGTGATTTTCTTGTGGGTTTAATGAAATAGTAAGTGAACACAGAAAGCAGGAAATCCAAAAATCAAAACATGAAAACAAAGTCATGACAAACCAGAAACCAGAGGGGAGACATCGGGGGGAAAACTATCATGAGGAGGAAGACTCAGAGAGAAGAAGTTGGAGGAAGCTAGATGAGGAACCAGCACTGAAGAACTGAAGAGTTGCTCTGTTCAAAAACCTGGGACCCTTCCTTAGAAGGCCAGATTCAAAGGCCGATGATGTCATAGCGCGGCGCCGAGGTCTGGTCGGATTCCAAGAGTCCTCGTTATGCAGCCTTAAAATGCGTCCTTCTTTTTGCCCGGGATTCATTGCGAGACCAAGCAAGCCGTGATCAGAGGAAAGGTTACTTGGCGCCTAACAGTGGTGAAAATTGGAAGTTCAGTTTAATATAATCCAGTCAGTGAATAGTTCCGTCTGAAATGAATGAAAATAGTTGTTTTAATGGTTATAGAGTCAATTCAATTCAATTCAGTTTATTTATATAGCGCCAAATTCACAACACATGTCATCTCAAGGCACTTTACAGTTCAACCAGATCATACAGTCAAATTGATACAAAGTTTTCTATCTAAGGAAAACCAGTTGATTGCATTGACTCATTGATTCAAATACAATTCCCCACACTAAGCATGCTTGTAGCGACAGTGGAGAGGAAAAACTCCCTTTGAACAGGAAGAAACCTCCAGCAGAACCAGGCTCAGTGTGAGCGGCCATCTGCTGAGGCCCACTGGGGTTCAAGGAGACAGAAGCAGAGATACAAAAAGCAGCTGTAAAAGGCGGCCCCGTCCAGGAAACACACAGCCAGGCAGACGAGCTCCAAGGCAGCTCCCATGCCAGAGGACGAAGAGAGCACATCCAGTCAGTCACGGTCAGAGAAACAGGACCACACTGGAAAACAGGCCGATCTCCAACATCTATAAACAAGGGTGTTGATAGAAGCAGCACAGCTGATGTTTCTTTCCAGGATGACGTCACAGCCAAACAGGAACAGACGAGGCAAAGCTACTCTGAGGAAAAGCAGAGAGAGCAGAACGTTAGAGATTGAACTAACAGATTCTGCAGAATAGGAGAACAGAGATAGAATGAAGCAGAATGATGAAAAAGGGGTCCCTATGTCCTCCAGCAGTCTAAGCCTATAGCAGCAGAACTATAGAGATAGCTCAGGATAACCTGAGCCACTCTAACTAGAAGCTTTATCAAAAAGGAAAGTTTTAAGCCTAGCCTTAAAAGTAGACAGGGTGTCTGCCTCACGGACTAAAACTAGTAGTTGGTTCCACAGGAGAGGAGCCTGAGAACTAAAAGATCTGCCTCCCATTCTACTTTTAGAAATTCTAGGAACCACTAGTAAACCTGCAGATTGAGAGCGAAGTGCTCTGTTAGGAACATAAGGAACAATCAGATCTCTGATATCAGATGGAGCTTGGCCATTTAAGGCTTTATATGTGAGAAGGAGGATTTTAAATTCTATTCTGGATTTAACAGGAAGCCAATGAAGAGAAGCCAGGATAGGAGAGATATGATCTCTCTTTTTCATTTTCATCAGAACTCTGGCTGCAGCATTTTGGATCAGCTGAAGGCTTTTAACTACAGTTTGTGGACTTCCTGATAGTAAAGAATTACAATAGTCCAGCCTTGAAGTAACAAATGCATGGACTAGTTTCTCAGCATCACCCCTGGACAGGAGATTTCTAATTTTTGTCAGTCAGATATGTCAGATATGTGGCGGTAATGCTTGATTTATCTAAAGGTTTTAATCTGTTACTGTGTAAATGGGTTTGGCTGGAATTTAAGGACAGATTCTAATATATCTGCAGGGTGGGGACTATAAATCTGATAGGATTTTTATCTTTTTATTGCTGTTTTGCACAATATGCTTAACTAAGTATTTTTTGTTGTTGAATATTAGATATTTTGCAGATATATTTTTATAGATACATTGTTTAGATTTACTTTCTTTCTACCCCTTTTATAGAATAGAATAGAAAATCTCTTTATTGTGTTATGTGCTTCGGGCACATTAGGATTTTTTTTGTCTATTTCTTTTTTTTGTTTTCTTACAGACTTTAGTTAAAGGATCTTTTGTTAAAATATTTTGGGATTCTTTAGTAAATTAATTATGTTAATTTGCGGTGCTGTCGTCCGCCTATAAATAGGCTGGCCTTCAGCACGTTAATGCGTTCCTTTTTCCTACCTCGTTTGGGACGCCGCTTTCCACCTGTTCCTTTTGGTTCCAGCGTGCGCGGTGCGCACTTGTCTTTCTGCTGCGGCCTGCAGCGGACGATCCAGCTTGCCATGCGGTATTTTTGTTAACAGTTTTTTCTTACTTTTTTCTTGAATTTTTGGCCTGGCAGGACCGGTAGTCCTGTTTTCGATTTTTTCTTTTCTTAGGATATTTTTTGGTCTTTAGTCCGGTACCAGTAGGGGCTTCGACGGCCCTGTATAGGATTGGCCCCCTGCTGTACCGTTTTGTTCTGTTTGGCCGGCCTGCCAGGTCCAACTTTCTGTTGTTACTTTGGGTTTTTTTTTTACTTTTGGGGCACGGGATTTGAGGGCCTTTTCTTACTCTTCTCTTCACAGAACATCAGAAGAAGCTGACCAAGAAAAACTAATTGAAGAGAAGTGCTAAATAAAATAATTCTTTTGAACCCTCATTTGTTGTCTCGTGTCCTCAAATATGTCGTGTCCTTGGCGGGACGTAACATATTTTTGGGGGCTTGTCAAAACAAAGTTTGCCTTTCGTGTCCCCTATTATGTTGTGTCCTTGGTGGACGTAACATATTTTTGGGGGCTTGTTTAAACAAAGTGTGCTTTTGGAGACAGGTCGTGTCCTTCGGTTGGTTCTTGTTTGTTGGTGGTTGTGCTGGGCTTGTGTGTGTTTTTGCGCAGCTGACGCGCGTTGCGCTGATTAGTTAGGGCACTCGGTTCTGGTGGTGCTGTAGCTTTGTTTGTGCGGAGGTGTTTCTGAAATTTGGTGTGGCTTGATTCCAGGGGTAGACATGGAGTTTGACCTGGATGAGTTTGTTCGAGAGCCCACGTTGGATACTTTGCGTAACTGCACAAAGGATCAGTTGCTGTTAATAGCCGAGCATTTCAAGGTTACCGTAGATAAACGTGTTAAGAGGGGAACAGTTGAAGCTGAGTTGTTAGACGCGCTGGTGCAGATAGGAATTTTTCCTGCTACAGTTTTTCCGAAAAGTCCTGTTGGATCGCCATCGAAGGCTTCATTGAAAGATGACCCGGTGCGTTTGAAGGAACTGGAAGTTGAATTGGGTCAGCTTGCTTTGAGAGAAAAGGAGCTTGCTTTGAGAGAAAAGGAGCTTGCTTTGAGAGAAAAGGAGAGAGAAAAGGGGGCTGCATCTTGAAAACACGATTTAAAATACA